>NC_060144.1:450237410-450539910 GCF_021461385.2 Schistocerca piceifrons | reverse complement strand
TGCTGTAAGCTCGAAATTGAAAACTGCATTAAGCCTGTTGAAAGACTAAAGGCCCCCATACAAAATCAAACATTTTGTCAAACTTAACTATACTTGCCAAATATTTGACCATGTAAGGTGCTGCTTGATTTGTTTGTCAAGCACAGATCGGGTTGATGTGTTTGCCAGGTATTTGGATTGATGGAAAGTTGACAAGATGGCGAACGTTATTTGCGACGATGATTCGTCGCATATGTTTAGAGAAACATTGTTTTATTACAATTTGTCTCGTATATTGAGCTTTCACAATCATGGAAACTGCAGTCAAGTATAAAAACAAAATACACTAACATTTTCCAGCCATATATTATGCATGAAAAGGTTATGAACGAAATCAATATTTTACCCATGGAGGTAAGAATACCTCCATGATTTTACCCATACAGCCACATACAAGGACATTCTTTGGCTCTTCCACAGATGATGTCAGTTATATGTTCCATGATATGTCCTAGAAGAATAAATGAAAGAGAATAAATTTTTGCATTCTTATGTCTTCTTTTTCTGTGTGAGGACAAAGTAACACTAAACAACTGTCCATCTGAATGTAACATTTCCATTAACAGGGTTTCAGTTATATATTTCTCTCTCATTTAAACCATTACCTGGACCAGTGTCAGAGTCAGTGTTTTTT
Source organism: Schistocerca piceifrons (assembly GCF_021461385.2). Lineage (NCBI taxonomy): Eukaryota > Metazoa > Arthropoda > Insecta > Orthoptera > Acrididae > Schistocerca > Schistocerca piceifrons. The sequence goes on along the minus strand of NC_060144.1, from coordinate 450,539,237 downwards.
TTTTTTGTGGTCTTCAGTTCAAAGAGTGATTTTATGCAGCGCTCCATGCTACTACAAGTGCTTTATCTGCATTTGTAGCCAGTCTCACTAGTGCCAAAATACAGTCTATACTAAAAGCTGCTTCAAAAGTAAGGTTACATTGACAAGCTTTCTTGTATGTGTACGGGCTTGCTTGGCAAACATATGTCTAGAAACAGCAATTTCGTCAAACAAGTTTGGTTGTTTACAGGCTTCTTAAGTTGTGAGGAAATTATTTTGAAATGCATAGTGGAAGCTAAGAGCCTTATAAATTCAGCAGAAGTATCTGAAATTAATTTTAACGAAAGAGAAGCAAATATTCAGAAATTGAGAAGGCTAGCATTCGAAATAATTGACACAGTAGTAGTAAGGACTTCCATGAAACAGGTTTTACAGAATTTGTAAATGAGAAAAAATTCTCTTGTTATAGTAGACCAAACAATTTCCTGATATGTGAACTTGAAAAACTACTTAAAATACATCCATTCTTTGACAGTGAAAAACTGAAAGGAGAACTTATGTTTATTTACAACAGTGAGGATAAACATCTACAGCCTCAGGGCCTCCTTAAATCCATTATAAACAATGAATTAAAAAACATTTTCTCTGAATGTATGAAATTACTGTCGTTGGTTCTAATAATTTTAGCAACCACTGTGTCATGCAAAAGAAGCACAAGTAAATTGAAATGCAATAAAACCTACCTTCGTAACACAATGACAAATAGCAGACTGACAAACTTGGCAACTTTGGCTATAGATAAGGAAACTGTGAAATCAGCAAGCAAACGACAGGACTTCATACTCATGTAATTCATGTTTACACCCAGCAGAAGTACGGAGGATAGACCTAATTTATAAAAAGAGGTATCAGTTAGTTACTTTGTGGTATGTTTTTATTAATATATATCTATTTAATATTTTATGTACTTATTTATAACAATTTCTATAGTAGTTTCAATCTCAGTAGAAATATGTAATGAAGTTACTTTTGCAGTGTTTCCATTTTTCAAGTTTTTGTTTTATGATTTTTCTTTTTTCGAAATTCGCATTTCTACAAAAAATGTCATACTTTGCAACTGCTCATGACACTCCTAAAAGCTTAGGGCATGACAAATGACAATGTATGTAAGAAAAATAGTCTGCCCTGACACACGAAACATAGATGTAGAATGGCATAGTATGGCACAGATTATTTTTCCAATTTGTTTAAAGTCTTCATTAGTTTTTCCTCGAAAATACATTTATTCAATCAAGCATTTATCGTCATTTCGAAAGTGCAATGAAAGTACTCCTGCACATTTTAAAATGTGTTGAAAGTAAGTGTCAAATGAGTAATGTTAAAAAAATTGCACTTTGCTGATATAAAGAACCGTTTGTAAATATTGTCAGCTCAGCACACTCACTTGAAAACGTATTTGAGTAAAAAAGCTCTTTGGTCGCCTATTTTCAGCAAAAATACTGCACCTATCATGTACATAGAAAAGAAATGAGAAGTTAAACTTAGCATTAGATGTGATTAATGATTTCCCTGATGTCCCATGGCAAATAAGTCACATTGGCTCTAGGCCCTCTGCCTGGTGAGACTGAAAATTTCGAAAGTTTGTCTGCAGGTCAGATTCAATAATCCCTACTAATAAACTAAGAGTACTAGGACAGCTTCAGACACATTGATGCACTTCTTCAATGATATTTGTAACTGGTTGACACTATGGAGGGTATGCTTTGTGGTTAGACATCTCAACCTTTGATTTTAATAACCGAATCATTTCTGAAGATAATTTCCTAGATACGTCGATAAGTAGACACTGTGTCATGCTGCTACCTGGCGGAAATTTTCCCATTAAAAAAAAATGTTAGACCCTTGGAAGCTGCAAATACGGGATTGTCTTTGTAGTTTAAAAATTTATTGTTTACAAAGCTTATTGTGAGCTCTTCCATCCTTCCTCCCCTTCCCCAAGTTGGCTGGTTCACATTTTCAAAGAAAATAAAGACATCAGTAGCTTACAAAGTTGCAGTGGATATACCGATTCAGGATGCAATGAGATGCTGTGAAAATGTCTCTCACAACTTAGCGTCTCAAACTATCACAAAAATCGATACACTACCGCTGTCGTCTTCGATACAGTGTGTACAAGTCATAATGACGTCACGCGTGACTTTACTAGCATGCAATAAGACTCACCCCATATGATGTCAATAGACGCAATAATGAAAGCTGTGCAACTACGTATAACTTGTGGTGCCCTCTGTGAACGGTAGCTTACGACGCAGCTACAGAAAGCGACAAGCTTTGGCGCCACATTACTTGTATGTGTGAATCACGGCTTTAATTGTAAAATATACTTTATACTCGAAATTTTGGAGACTGTTCTCACACTCATGTTCGCTTGAATAAAGCGAGTCAGAGAATATACCTCACCTACAAAGTACGTTCTCCGATTTCGTATGAATAAAACCAGAGGTGCTTCTCACAAAGGGAGAACATGCTCCATTTTTCGAAGTGGCTTTGTAGCATACTTCGAACAGAGGAAGTTCTGTTAAGGTTGCTTTTTACCGACTTTTTGGTAGTAATGGCAGAAGTTACGTTGCTTGTGAGCCAAGAAAGATTTAGATACTCTGAAGAAATACTGAAGAGAGAAACTATAAAGTTTGTACAAGTTTAACAATAAAACATTAATTACCTGGCGAACTTACTACCAGAAAACTATGAAAGAAGAGAGGGCGACATTTTTGTTGTTATTTAGCAAACTCAAGTTTTCAGATAGATACACTTAGATGTACACTAAACAGTTGTGTCACTGACATTTCCAGAAGTTCATCATCATTTCTTCTCATAGCATAAATCTTAAATTTTGTTATGTTAGAAATAAGTAGGCGGATCAGAAAAATTAATAACCAGTTTATTAAAAGTCTAGCGATCTGTTTCTCGTAACAAGCCACATGACTATTTACATACTTGACATGCAAGCAGAGTGTTATGCATCATGTTTAACCAAAATTACCTAGTGTTAGAATCCTCTGACAAGAGTTCCAGTTTGCAGTAGATGAAAATCCTACGTAATCTTAACATTTTGTTCGCATTATGTGTTAACCTAACTTCAATAACAAAAAAAGTTTACCACATATCGTAAATTCTGTAACAACCCAAGAAAATGCATTTTCGTAAACTGTTCATAATCTTCTTAATAATTTGTTGCTAGGCGTAAAAGTAAATTGTAAACATAGTACAACTCTTCCAGAACACACTGACTCCATTTGCGTATTTGTACACTGAATAGTTTCCCTGTTTGAGTTAATTGAATAAAATGTAACATTACACATGCATTCTGGTTCAAAAATGGCTCTGAGCACTATGGGACTTAAATTCTGGGTCATCCATCTCGTAGAACGTAGAACTACTTAAGCCTAACTAACCTAAGGAGATCACACACATCCACGGCCGAGGCAGGATTCGAACCTGCGACCATAGCAGTCTCTTGGTTCCAGAATGTAGCGCCTAGAATCGCTCGGCCACACAGGCTGCCCCATTCATTCTGCGCTGGACATGACAGGCAACAAGCACTGAGAAGTTCCTCAGGAAGGAGGGGAGGTAGTAAGAAGAAACTCCCTCATTACTGAATGTGCTTCGATTTTTTTTTTAGTCGTATGAAATTTAGAACTTTCGCAGATAATGTTCTCTTTTTTATTCATATCACCCATTTACAGTTCACAAGACTTTATGCAAACATGAAATCACACGCAGTTATTGAAGAACACAGAAACTGCCCGCCTTGATAGCTGAGTGGTCAGTGCGGCAGAATGCTGAGAAAAGGGGTCTGGGTTCGTTTCCCGACTGGGTCGGAGATTTTCTCTGCTCAGGGACTGGGTGTTGTGTGTCTTCATCATCATCTCATCATCCCCATCGACACACAAGTCGCCGAAGTGGCGTCACCTAAGTAAAGACTTGCACCAGACGACCGGTCTACCTCACGGGTGGCCCTACCCTCTCGCCGTTTCATTTCACAACGGAAACTGCCATCAACTCTCACTGACATTCGATGCTGAATGAAATGTAACATTGCACATGCATTCTGTGTTAAGAAACACTACACTGGCTTGTGTAATTACATAACATAACTTGCGTGTTATGAAAGTATTCTGTTTCAAGGCAATGGCACACTGAAGAATTACAAAAACACGTCATTCTTGATACGATTTGTTACACTCTAACATCACACAATAGAGTAGTGACTGTGAAAGCCTTCATGAGGACTAAGCTACAGTACAAAGACTATAAGTGGCATAGTGGTTATAAACATTGAGTCATGAACTCTATGGTACATATAGAAATGGTTTGCGTCCTGCCATATCAGAATTTTTTTTCTGACTTCGCATTTCAAAAAGGTTCTGGGACTTCGTTATTAAGCTAATAGAAGTATGTTCCTTCTGTAGGATTCGATGTTGTGTGCAAAGTGCTCTCTCTCTCTCTCTCTCTCTCTCTCTCTCACACACACACACACACACACACACACACACACACACACACACGCAAATGCGAATGACTATTCACACGTTGATCATCTGGTAAAACTGACACATTTGCAACAGAGGTATGAGGTAACTTATTACCAGCCACCTATAATGCGCATAAAAGAAAATATATGAGCTAGTTCTTTTAGGACACTTCTTTTCCAAACAAATGTCTCCAATTAAAGCATATCTTTAACCATCAATATCACGCTTTTCGTCATTTTATTACAACAAATTTTACCAACAGCGATACGTTTTCAAGAGATCCTCAATGTGTTGGTGTTCTGAAAGAGAATTTATTCATTGGCATAAGATTAATTAGTAGCTGCTTTAACTCTTTTGCTAGAATAACTACCCACCCTTTCTAATTACAGACGAACTCTTGAAAATAGTTTTCAGAGTTTCTAAAAATAAGCTTATTTTCGATTTCGAGTTGTTCTTTGAAATTACCCAAAGGCTCTTCCTGTAAGAATGTAATTAAAGACGCAGAAGGAATTACAAAAGATGTTACTGGATGGTGTGGCTCAAATTACTTTTTCAAAAATGGAAACAGTCTCAAAGCTGCTGTAAAAACTGTTTGTAATATGTAGTAATATCAAAATTGTTGTATGTTCCATTCTCTATCAGTATGACATACCAGAAATTAACCAGACAATTTATAAGCTGAACAGTGACCACAGTATCTGGCAGCTGAAGCCATATTCAGTCTGCTTCAACTGCCATAGACTGTAGACGTGTGTGTGGGTTGCATTTACATGATTGCGTGTGTGTGTGTGTGTGTGTGTGTGTGTGTGTGTGTGTGTGTGTGTGTGTGTGTGTGTGTGTGTGTGTGTGTGCGTGTGTGTGTTGTCTGTTCTCCAAAAAGTCCTTGTTGGCCAAAAGCACGCTTTCTGACAGTCTTGTTGTGCCTATGCAACTCAGGATATCCACTATATGGTGAGTAGCAACTATCGTTCTCATTGACATTATATTTATAGATAAGTAAAGAGTCAACAGCGTCAATGTTCATCCAGTTGATAACGGCCTTTCTGACCATGATGGTCAATTCCTTACACTCACACTTCTACAGTTTCTTGGGAACCTTGTAGGGCAGTAAATGATAGAACTGTTAAAAATTTCAATTACAGCCTGCAAGAGATAGTCTGGAGTCCAGTTTTCAGTAAGGCAGAAGTAAATAAAAAGTGTAATATATTTTCAAATGAATTCATGTAGCTCTTTGAAGCTATATTTCCCAAAAAATAATTAGAAACCGGCATCTAGCGACTGACAAGAAAATGTGGCTGACGGGAGGAATACAAATATCTGGCAGAATAAAGATGTTGCTATACAGTTCTCTCAGAACTTACAGTGACCCAAACATACAGTAACTCTACAAAATTTACTGTAGCACCCTAAAAAAGATAATGAATAAATCTAATAGTATGTGCATTAAACATCAGCAAATAAAATAAAAAGCATTTGAAATCTGATTAAGTGGAAAATTAGTTGAGAAACAGTGAACATAACATACATAGAAATTAAAGAAGGTAATAAATAATAAGCATGAAATGGTTGCAGAATTTATTAAACAAATATTTTTTTATGCTTGCTGTAAAGAACCTGTGGATGAAGCAATGGCTCTTCTAGGGAAAACTATTAGCAATAGAGCACAACACATGTCACCACCTCATGTTACAATAAATGAGTGTGTAAGAGTAATGAAGTCAATTAAAAATAAAATGTCTGTTGGTGTGGATAATATTCCTAGTAAAATATTGAAATATTGTTGTAAATATTAAGTCCTGTCTTATATAACATATTCAAGAAGGAATCGTCCCTGATAGAATAAAACTGGGTGTTGTGATGCCACACTTTAAAAAAGGTGATAAAAATAATCACACAAACTATCAACCAGTCTCCCTTTTAATTATTTCTTCAAAAATTTTAAAAACATGCTTGTAGAGTGATCATAAATAATCTAAACACCCACAATATACTCAACAAAAATCAGTTTTGGCTCCAAGCAACATTCTTTTTTAACAATCAGATTTTGCAATCCATCAACAAAAAATGTCACTGGCAGGTGTTTTTTGTGATCTCTTGAAAGTCTTCGATTATGTAAACCAAAAAATTCTCTGTCAGTTTGTGGCTTCAATCATATCTAAAGTTTCGGGAGCAGATTGTAATGCTGAATGGTATAGCTAGAGAAGTTACTCCATTTGAGTGGGACACCTTATGTTGTGGTGTGCCACAGGGCTTTATTTTAGGTCCAGTGCTATTTCTTATTTTGATTAATGACCTTCCACTTTGTTCCAACACAAAGAGTAGATTTACCCTCTTTGCGTCAGATACTACAAAGCTCAGTGAAGAATTCGCAGGAAGTCTTGAACAAACTAAAAATAAAATTTTCACTGAAATCGTAAACTGGTTTTCTTCAAATGGTCTCTCATTCAATGCAGACAAAACTCATTATATGAGGTTCCATAGAACACAAAGAAACATTGAAGAAAGTAATATAAAGTGTGAAGATCATCTGATATAGAATGATGATGATGATACAAAATTCCTCAGTGCTTATACAGACAGCAAATATAATTCATCAACCCACATCCTTCGTCTTTTTAAAAGACTTAGTTAAGCAATATTTGATCTATAGGTTATTGCTCCAATGGCTCAAGAAAATACCATTAAGACTTCCTACATTGGCTGCTTTCATTTATTAATGTCCTATGTGATTATATTTTTTGCGGAACCAACCTCTCATAAAAAATTTTCACTGCACAAGAAAACGCCATTAGACTAATGAATTGTCTCCATCATAGATATCCTTTCAGATATCTGTTTTGAAGGGTGGGGATCCTCAAAGAATTTTTTTTCATGTTGATTTTTGTCTGTAATAACTTTCTCTGTACAAAGACAACAGCAAATAATATGACTACAACACAAGAACCAAAAACAGTTTGTATATTAATCTGAAAAGTCTTAATTTTGTTCAAAAAGGAGTTTATTACTCCAGCAGTAAGCTATTTAATACATTCCCATTACATATTACACGTCTTTATAAAGAATTGCCAAAATTCAATCAAATTGTCAAAGAGTATCTAATAGAGAAATCATTTTATATGACTGATGTATTTCAGAGACATAACATTTTGCATAACTTTCCTTGCTGTATATTTTACTTATCCTTCCACAGTGAAACAACATTCTACATTAATTTGGCAAACCTATATGTTCTGCAACTGACATTTTATTTACATCATATCGTTACTGTCATGTCAGTATGCTTGAACTCTGTATTTTCCATAGCCTTGCAATTCATTTGCTATATAGCTCTATAGAACATGGAACGAATAAATAAATAAACAAATAAAAGTCTATAGATAAAGTGATGAGAGCTGGATTTGACTCCGAGATTGATGTGATATGAAGTATATAGTTTTTCTTCAACAGAACACTTTTGAAGCGGTAATCTCGGGTCCAGACAAAGAAAAATGAAAATGAGAAATTTAAGAGGAACTAGAAGCACACAAAATGAATGAAACCTCACTCGTTGTGCCAAAAACTACCCAAAGGACTATAGATACAAAAGGTTTCCAAAATCCAAGCTTGACTTGTCACTTGATGCTTTACTCAACACTCTAAAATGGACTACAACAAAACGTTCTCACCAGAAATGCAATACAATTCACTACGCAATTTGCTCGCAATGTCACCCAAATAAGATTCTAAAATAGTGCAGTTCGATGAAGAAACTATTTTTATATGGAAGACTAAATGAGGAAGTTTATATGACAGAGCCACAAGATATCGTACTGGATAAGAACAAATGTGTATACAGGATTATAAAGTCAATGAACAGTTTAAAGCAGGCTTTCTGTGAAATCAAACATTTTGTATTCTTGAAGAAGTTCGATTTCAAAGAAAATGACACACACAAACGTATTTGCACTGGGAAAGTTGGAATTAATCTCCTTATCTTGACTTTGTTTGTGGATAATGACCTATTAGCTGAAAAAAAAGAATCCCTCAAGGTCACTGTGCAAGAAATGGCGAAAACGTTTATAGTAACTGTTTCGAAAGTTAAAGTCTTTTATGGGATGGAAGTTGAGTGAAATTTAGAAGAAAAAACGTTGTTTGTATATTAAACAGGTTATGCGATGGGAATTCTGAAACATTTTGATTTGGAAAATTCGAATCCTATATCCATTCTGGAGGTTCCATATATGGAATAGGGGATAAAGACAGTTCCCCTCACTTTTGATGTCAAATTGATATCCAATTAAATACGAAAATTAATTAATTAATTACCCCATCCTCTGATGACATCATGGGTTTTTCCCCAGGCAGCACATAGGACCCTTCAAGTCTCCTCCCCTCCTGTGACTTAATCCAGGGTGACTGCATGGGCAAAATGGCAGGAAATTCAAATTTATTGGCAGGAATATCAAATTTTGAGTGTTCACTTCGAGGTCCAGAGATCAACTGATCTGACTTTCGAATTCTCTCTTAAAGTAAGCAAATGCTTCACTACATACAAGCCTCTTAAGGTAACAACACAAAGAAGTTGTGAATATCATGTTTACACCACTTATCACTTCATAAATTCCATAATATAGCTTATTTTATTACAATGATGATCTCATCCTGTGTAGATCCCAATAAAAGATCTCACCACAACGAAAAAACGCCTGATTAACGCTCCAACTCTCGAATCATATATGTGGTACTCTCAAACCCCCCCTCCCCCCCATCCTCCCAACCAGTGGCACATCACTAATATGAAATTGATAGGCTAATTAATTAATTTGATCATGTGAGCCCCTTTGAATGGTGACCAATTTTTTTCCTGCAATCAGATTACACTCGCCAGGTAACCATTACAGATGATGTCTCTGGAATCTTCCCACAGGCTAGGTAAACACTTCCTCTGATCCCAAAATGGGTTCTGTCATCAAATAGCTAAAGACATCCAACACTCTTTGTAATCTGTTTCTCTGTTGTCTTGTCATGCTGGTGGAATTAAGTCACTTAGAATTCTGATATACTACTCTCAAACTAATCATGATGAGAGCTGTCGGCTTATGGGGGCAGAAGGATGTTTCACTCTCTTCTCCAACCCCACATTGCATTTGAACAGCTGTCATTGCGGCGCGAAACTCTGGCTGTGCTGCCCCCAGCCAACAACTCACCTCTCACTGTGCTGGACAGCTGTAAATGACTCCAGACTCGCAAAAGTGGTTCTATCCTTCCCAGATGGACTGGGTGCCTAAATGTCCATGGGGTAAATACTGGGATATTGAACAATATCTTTTCCCTCATCCCTCCTGCAAACCGAAAAGTTCTGAGATGCGTTTTCTAAATATCCCAGAAAGGCTGACACTGTGAGCAATAACAAAATGCCAATATACTGACCACGACATTCCAAACATATATGATAATGGAGACCTAGGTTTTCCTCAGAATACACCTCTATTGGATTATTCAAGAACTTGAATGAGTATCCCTGGAGGGAAGTCGATGTTGTTTTCAAGGAACACTATTGAGAACTGACATTTGAAGCTGACTGCAGAAGGATTCTACTGCTGCGAAAGTACATTTTGCATAAGGACCATGGGAAGATATTTGGGTAGAGATGATCATCAAAATAAAATCAGCTATACTATGGAATTTATGAAGTGATAAGTAGTGCAAACCTGTATTTACAACTTCTCTGTGCTGTTACTTTAAAAGAGTTCGTACATGGTGAATCATTTGTTTACTTTAAGAAAGAGCTCGAAAGCGAGGAGGCATCCTCTGTCAGAGGTAAAGCAAGCTCTTTGCACTCCATCATGAGCCAAAAATGAGTTTAATATTCTAGTCCTGTGATGCAGGACGTAACAGACAAGAAAAGATATTTTTGTACCTGATGGGGGAATACTTATAGGAAATATAGCCTATGCCCTGCTGTTGTACAGGATTTTCACAACAAGTAACGGTGTTTTAAAGTTGTGAAAACGCGTGTATGGTATGAGTTTTTCTTCTTCGAAAATAACTCTTATATAAACTGGAGGAAGCTACATTTTGCATGAGAAATTCTAGGTGTGCTGATAAAAGAACATCCCCGTCTCGTTTTTTTTTTTTAAACTGAGGAGTCTACATCAGGGATAGGCCTGCAGTTAGCCCAAGTTGGGCCACATTGTACCATGGCTGGCGCCAGTAATGGTCTGGGAGGTCTGAGAGTGGGAGTGGGATTGGAAGTGGGAGTGGAGTGGAGTGGGGGAGGGCCAACGGCATCATCTGGGGGTGGTGGTGTTGTGAACTGGGTCAGCTGATCTGCACACCTGAAGGTGAACGCACAAAATTTGTTATTCCCGGAAATAAATCTGAACTTTCCGCCGTTTTTTCCCGAGCAGCCATCTTGGGTTACGATATGGGAGGGGAGGGGAGGAGAAGTGGAGGAGGCTGGGAGTTTCCAAGATTTCGCAAGTCCCACAATTTGTCCTAGATGATGTCTTTCCCCTTCCAGTCACACCTAGACACTCTCCAAAGCATTCTTGCCACTGTGGACATCTTCCAACTGTAATGTCGTTCCCCTACTGTCGCCGTCTGCCTACCAGTGCTTCTGCCCAGAGTTCCCATCCACGTGCGAGGCAAGCATTCTTTGGCATGCACGAATGATGAATGATCAATGCAGCGTCCCTGCGAGTTCTCTCCCTTTCGTTGTGTACCGGTACTATTGTTTGTGAGCCAGTGCTTCCGTTTGTGAAAGAGTGCTTTCGTTTTGGACCAGCACTTTCGACAAGGACCCAAGGACTGTCACACAATGACTGTTCCGAGGACAAATCAGATGAGTCGGCCTTGTGCATAGCTTCAGGCAGATAACTTGCAGTTGGCATAAGTTCCTGAGCAAGACCAGTAGCTATCCAGTGGTTTACGGCTCACGTGCCATTTGCCCATCAGTTTTCCTGAGGCGCGTGGAGAGCCGTCTTCTGATTCTTGGAGGCTGTAAATTCCATGTGCAGTGGTACACCTAAGTGACCTGTACGTTGTACTGCTTTGGGTCAGCATCGAGTACCCATGTGGACCATCCCGTTCAATCGTCATGCAGTTTTGAATCTTCTGTTATCTTCCTTCATGTACGAAGGTTCCTCGCCATTGTGTCCCGTTACTTTTATTCGTCATTACCTGCCTTTGCTAAAGCTGAACTTTTAGTGTTTACATTGAGCTTTCAATCTTTGTGTAAATCTTAGTGAAGGCTCCCATCTACAAATATTAAATGTGTGTTTGTTCCTGTACCAGCACTGATAAACTGAGAACCTTTGCTATGCATCACAGCTAAATTTCGTACAGATCACATATTTCCCTTTGTGTTTTTGTTAAATGAAGTGTAGTAGTGTTTATCTTAATAAATAGTTTGTGTTGTGAAAAATTTTCTATCTTGCTTTTTCGTTGCTTCATTGGAATGCGCATTGCAAATCATTTCTCGTTTTCTCCTTCCTTTCCCCTTAATTTCCCTTGCCCAGTAACTATGATATGCTTTGAGCAGGGAAATATTTTCGACACCAAACGTTACCACATTTTAACGATAACTTCTATAATTTTTCTTACAATTCCCTAGGTCTTAGAAGGTTTTGTGGTTTTAAAATAATTGTATTCTGTTGTTTTATATATATTTTAGTTTCTTGTTTTAGAAATTAGCTGTACCAACATGTAACCAACCCGTTCATGATACTGAAGGAGGACACTGTCAGCATAATGTGGGGCTGGGGGCGCATTCTGCCCATTTGTAACATATGGTTAAACAGCCTAGTAATTAATGATGTTTTTCAGTTGCAGCTATTAAATTAATGTAAATTTTTGTAATAAAATGTTGTGAATTTAAAACGGATATCTCCGGCTTATGTTACTAGCTCTCCCAAGTCTGATAATAAATACATCCTTCCTCTTGTGTTTATGGTTGTTCCTGGACTGTATTGTAGTTGCTTGAAGCTCATTGCTAAATTAATATACAGATAAAGCTTAATCGCAAGTTCATTCACTTTTATTTCTTGTAACTCATAGTAGACCAGATATGGCTTTCACAGTGAGTAAATACTAGAAGAGTGTAAGGGGTTCACCACCCTGCTGGAAGAAATGTAATCTCGATGTACCTCTCACTTGCTAGGACGACATATCACAGGCACTGCCTGAGACATAAAATATATTTGCCCCTGTCAAAAGAGAGCTGCAATAGAGTCACAGGTCAAAGCAGTCCCTGCCACAGTTGCAGTCGCTGCATCACTGCTACAGTGTAGTTGTGGTCTGTCGCTGGTACAGTGCAGTTTACAATTAGTAGTTGTTTCAGTCACAGTGCAGAACAAATTGTAAAATTTTATTATGAGGAACTGAATAATAATTGTGATCAGCTGCAGAGCAAACAATACCATTGAATGAGATGATGATGAACAAATGAATAATTGGCAATATAATGTAAAATCAATAGTGTAATTAAGTCAACCATCTATTGGAGGTACATTTTTTTATTTTTTATTGGCATCTGCAAGTCACTTGTCTGAGATGTTAATATGAATTTGTTTCAATTTTTTCTTTTGTGATTCGTCAGCACCTGTTGACCCAGATTTGTTATATATTCAATTTTCATTTGTAATGGATTGTAGATCTTCATCAATAATGTAAAAAAAATTCAGAGTATAATTATTTTTACCAGTCAACTATAAGAGTATAATTTTCCCTTAAGTTATTGCCAGTCATTAATCTAAATTAAAATATTCCAGAATTTTTGTCATATCATAGTCATGTGTTCTTTAGTAATCAGACGACCAGCTGTGCAGCTGTGTCACTAAGTAAAGTCAGTTTTTCTCGTAATTCAGATCTCAGACAAATATTATCCAGTATTAGTAGATAGGCCAGGATTGCACTAAGCTGTGCCATTTACGAGCAGAGAAGAGGAGTTTGTGGCACAACTTGACTAGAAGAAGGGATCGGTTGGTAGGACATGCTCTGAGGCATCAAGGGATAACCAATTTAGTAATTGGAGGGCAGTGTGGAGGGTAAAAATCGTAGAGGGAGACCAAGAGATGAATACACTAGGCAGCTTCAGAAGGATGTAGGCTGCAGTACGTACTGGGAGATGAAGCAGCTTGCACAGGACAGAGTATCATGGAGAGCTGCATCACACCAGTTTCAGGACTAAAGACCACAACAACAACAACATATAGACGCCGTTATCTGGCGACACCATCGCGAGGTAAGAATTTTTCAGTTTATTTCTTATGGACAGATTCAGACTGATTTCACAGGGCCATGGCGTAGCGCAGCTTACATGTAAATTTATCAGTTTTTGAAGAGTTAAGATTTATCAGTTTTCATATGTCAGAATTTAACTATCCAAGTATAATTACTTTTATTTTCTGTTTGGGTGGCTTATACATCATTATTTTATATTTTTTATTTATACGAGAAGATTACACTTGCAACCTCTGGCCAGATCGTAGTTTTTGAGAATTTTCTGAGAAGTTGTCAGCTATATATCTGCTCTCACTTATTTAGTGTTACATGTAGTTCGAATTTGGCGAAATGCACTTGCTAATTTGTCGTATTTTTTCACACATCACGGGCAATTTATTGCTCTTTGTTTTCATTGTACTTGCTCCATTTTGTGCCCACTTTGACTTTATTTGATTTTGTGCCCACCTCTGACTTGTGAAAATGCCGCGAAAAACTGCAAACAGTATATTGCGAAGGGCAATGATTGAAAACGCCAATTTCAGTAGTTTAACTGACAATACTAGACACATTCAGTCTCACAGTTCTAATCCTTCAACCTTAGACAATCAATGTGTGTCAACCACCAGTAACAATTCAAATTTAAACGTTGAGCAAACAGATTTAATTATGTCCACAGTAAATGTGACAACAACTGATGATGTGACATGTTCCAGTACAACGAATGCTACCCAGTGTCACACATCGGATGTGCAGAATTTACACAGTGAGCAACTAAATGTTACTAGTGAAAATGTGCAGTCTTCTCAAAATACGTAAGATTTCTTTGGTTCCGATGTAGTGACCAACAGTGCACAATGACTCAGCAGACCTTTTCATGAATCAGACAATGACCAATTGGTTCACTCAGCACAAAAGACAGAGTCACTAATTTTGACATTAATGAAGTTATTGCAATATTGCTACAACTTAACGAATCGAACAAACAACTTAACGAAAATTTCAAACAGTCGAATGAAAAACAAGACAATTATAAACAACTTAACAAACACCTAGATCAGCCAAGTAAAAAACACAGCAGGTCAATCAAACAAACCAATGAAAATTTCAAACAGATTAACGAAAAACTTGACTCTCTATTGAACAGCTTTCTGAACAGATTACAGCCATTGCCGAGCAATTCAATGAAATTAAAAAACAATTACGTGAGGAAATTAAGGCCTCTGCCAGGAATAGTAGTGAAGAAGTCAGATCTGTTGCACAAGAGATACGCAACACACACGAAGCTACAACAAAAATACTTAGTGATGAAATCAGCACAGTCGCCAAACAGTGTTCAGAAAGCACAACAGATTAAATCAGTATCAGCAGAACTTTCACGCGCTTTGCATGCAAAAATTGACCAGAAATTTGAACAACAGAACGCCCAAATTAACCCATGTTTCAATTACCACCTACAAAACAGCGAAACGCGTTACCGCAAATTCATACAAGAACAGAATAAAGTAAAGAAACAATTCATGCAAACACTTACTACACAGAGAGAGGAAGATAAGCGTAAGTTCATCGCGAAAGCAAAAACATGCGTTGAAACCAACATTGCTACAGTATCAGATGAAATTAACATGGTCAAACAATCGAACACAGAACTACAGGATGACCTTACCGATCTGAAAACAAAAACAAACACTAGTATTAAGACCTTAGAAAACAAATACACAGAAGACTTTCAGATAGTTACTAGCAGACTTGAACAACTGGAATTAGTACAGAATCCTGATGTTATTAAAGCAGACTTTAAGAAATTAAACAAAACCATGTGTAAAATCCAAAAACAGATTGATGCTTGTGACACCAACAATGACAATCAGGTAAAAGCACTAACCGAAAAATTCAATGAATTACCCAGCAGAGTTGACATTATTGAGACCAATAACGACACTAAATCAGACGAAAGTTCCCCAGTTTCCTTCAATCAGACACCCGAATTTCAAAATATGTAGCTAACGATCAGTCAGTTAGGTACATCTAGTAATATGTTACGTCACAAAATGTCATCTTTACAGCATGAAGTCACAGAAATGAAAAACGTTTCAGCCTCTGACATCTCACAGCATACGCCACAACCAACACAACTTAGGTGGATTACAGAGAGTGCATGACTTAGATTCCGAACAGACGCAGACAAACACATTCTTATAGAACCCTGATCTTGCTCAAACATTTAGAGACGATAACTTTGACTACAAGCACTTTTTATCCGTTAGGAAATTTAAGATATTTAAGAATGACAGAATACAAATTCACCCCTTGGACTGGATACAACAATTTACTTTTGCATTTCCACCAACCTTGCCTGTAACACAGAAGCTAGATTTATTTGCAGCTTTTTAGAAGCCGAATCGGCAACTTGAATGAGACTGCTCGCAAGACAGTGTTACTCAGTCGAAGATTTTCAAAATGCTTTTCTGTCAGCGTATTGGTCGAAAACGACACAATGCGGTATCAAGGATCAGTTAATCAGCCTGCCGAATTTTGAAAACTCAAATTTCCCCACTATCAAGCAATTCTTTGAACATTTGGTACAGCAAAACCAATATTTATGCGAACCATACAGCGAGTCAGCACTAATCCAGCTATGTATTTTTAAATTACCACGATCGTTAAAGAGTATTGCTCTCAACTGGACAACAGAAAGAAAATATTTCGGCATTTAGAGATTTATTACAGCTTTTGGAAGTCCAGTAGTCAGATTATTCATTCATAATTAAAAATTTCCACAACATCACCAAGTCCAACAGGTATACGGCAACTATGACCAGCCACGCTATTTTAATAGCAAAGGAGATAGACGTTACCGAAATGACAAGAAGTACCAGCACGAATTTAATAACAGACAGAATTTTAATCATCAGTAGCCACAAAATTATCAGCAACCACAGACATATTTTGACAACAATCGAGGCGTTTCCCCACAACAGCAACAGAACCAGCCGATTAGCATACCTAACCAACAATGTAATTTCCAAGGTCAGCCAAACTTTAATGTTACTCCGCCTGCACGTATAGCATCGGCTCCGCCTAACAGTAACGTTCAGCAACAAGGAAACCAATACGTACAGAAAAATCATTATTTCAATTCTCTTCACAACGCGCCGTATAATAGAAACTATCATGACAAACGCAAATGCAATGAGCATAGTTTTCAGCGCACATTTAATAACAGTAGGTTTTGTCAACAGCAGAATCATCCACAACCACAGATTATCATGAATGAATCAGACAGCCAATATCATCCTCAACCTAGTACGTCAGAATGAAGTAACAGAACAGTACAAATAGTTGAAATGTCACAGAATCCCCCCCACAAATAACAGCATGCCAGAAAGAATTTGATTAGATACAGCACCAGTTGTATCTTCCAGCAACGTGAGCAACACTTTTGATACACAAGATTTTGTTCACAATAATGTCATTACTTTTGACAATATCCGAGATACGCTTTTACATGAAAAACCAGTTATACAAAAAACTATTTCCCACCCTGTTACTGGATCATTCACCTTTTCAGCAGTAATCGATTTTGGATCACCTATTTTGGTAATACATGAAGAGACTTCCAACAAATGTAACAAAGAAAACAGCTGACCTATGTTTCCACTCGGCAAAACTAAAGTAAGAGGTGCAGTATCCAGTAAAGGAGTAGATGTAAAATTACACACACACTTGTCATTTTTTATTGCAGGTCATACGTTTCCCAGAAACTTTTGGATTGTTCCTTTATTGACAACAGATGTTATTTTAGGCACGAATTTTTTGGTATGACACGACGTAATCATTAATTTCAATAAGTCTTATTTGATATTAAAGAATGGAAAAGAACAGCTTGCATTGAAATTTCGGCACAAATTATCAGCAGAAGAACAAGAAATTAATCGAATAGAAGTCATTTCTACATCCCATAACATAGACTGGCATTCCATCTTTTTCACAAATACATATGTACGCAACTACGATAAACCAGACGAATTTGATTACGACGTGTTACAAGGATCTCTGAGAAAGTAAAAGAGAGCAACGCAAATACAGATGACGAACGTAACGCAATGTTCTTTTACAGCAAGCCCCAGTTTTCGACAACATCCCTGGTACTATGTCCAGTTTTATGTACGAATTTCAAGTTATACTGCATGACCCATTTAAAGCCAAACATTATCCTATTCCTTATATCCACAGAGAACAAGTCAAGAAAGATCTACAAGCTATACTAGACCATGGCATTGTCGAACCGGCAGTTAGTCCGTATATAAACATGCTTCATATTGTTAAGGGGAAAGATGGCTCACTTCACCTTGCACTTGATTCTCGTCACGTTAATGACATTATCATTACTGAAACCGATCGCCCACAGAAACTAGAAGAACTTCTTGAGAAATTTCATGGTACTTCTATCTATTACACCTTAGACTAAAAAACCGGGTTCTGGCAGATTCAACTCCATCTGAACTGCGGAAAGTACACAGGTTTCCTCAGTTTTGGTGATTGTTATCAATTTTGCAAATTACCATTTGGTTTAACAATTTCTTCAGCAGCATTTATTCGTGGTATGAACACAATACTTCCGAAAGAACGTAAAGATAGAATTATATCGTATATAGAGGACATCCTTATAGCAGAAGCAAACTGGTCTCAACATAATTTCATTCCTGAACAAATATTACAAACGTTTCGTGCACAAGGACGCACAAATAACCTTAGCAAATCGCACTTTGGCAAAACCTTCACAAAATTTCTTGGATATATAATCTCACCAGAAGGCATTGCGCCTGACCCTGAAAAACTTCAAGCTTTGTGTGACATTACTGTTCCAACGACTAAGAAACAACTCTGTAGTTTTCTAGGATTAATTAATTTTTATCGTAAGTTTATTCATTACTCTGATTTGGACACCCCTATATTATGCCGATTGACAGGCAAAAACACTACTTGGTCCTGTGATAACCAAGCACAATCTGAATTTATTAATCTGAAACATGCCTTGTTGAATGCACCACTTTTATCACACCCAGATCCCACCAAAAAATTTTCCATTGCTACAGACAGTTCTAACACCACTCTAGGTGTACACATTTTTCAGGAAATCGAAGAAGATGGTACGACAGTAATCAAAAACATCGCATTTGCAAGTCGCATTCTATCACCTGCTGAACGAGATTATTCAGTTACAGAGCTTAAAACGTTATATGTTGTATGGGCATTTACCGGATTTAGGCATTTTCTTTATGGAAGACATACTACCATTTACACAGACCATAGAGCTATACAGTTTTTACTTTCCGCCAAATTCACACATGACAGATTAAGTAGACGGAAGCTTTGTTTACAGGAATTTGATTTTACAACTGTTCACATTTCTGGTGCGAAAAATATTGTAGCAGAGGCACTACCTCGTTCTCTCAGCAATAATCAGCATGACCCATTTAAAGCCAAACATTATCCTGTTCCTTATATCCACAGAGAACAAGTCAAGAAAGATCTACAAGCTATACTAGACCATGGCATTGTCGAACCGGCAGTTAGTCCGTATATAAACATGCTTCATATTGTTAAGGGGAAAGATGGCTCACTTCACCTTGCACTTGATTCTCGTCACGTTAATGACATTATCATTACTGAAACCGATCGCCCACAGCCAACTTCTGCCAAACAAATTTCAGCATCATGTATATTCAACAAGTTGCGTTTGAAAATTTCATTTCGTCCTCATTTACGAGACATTGCGAAAGAACAGAGCAAAGACAATGTATGCAAATAAATTAAATACCTTTCGCAAGACAGGAATAACGTTACCATTAGAAACAATTATACTTTATACAACAACATTCTGTTTCGCCTTTGTCGCCCTGACAGCAACAATTGTTTACTCTGCATTCCTGAAGAGCTTGTTAACAAGTTAATCTGGTATATTCATTTAAGCTATGCCCATTATGGAGGCAGAAAATGTTTTCTCATCCTAAGACAGAATTGTTATTTTGTCAACATGGAAAAACGTATTTGACGAGTTTTAGCGTCATGTAAAATCTGCCAGAAAGCTAAATCATCCACTACTTCACATATTCCACCGTAATATCTTATTGTACCCATTAAATTAAAGCATATGGCCGCTGTAGACATCTTTGGATCGATTCCTAGATCTAATAGTGGTTTTTGTTACATCTTTGTCGCTGTTGAACTCAATTCAACATTTGTTACCTTTACTCTGCTATACAAAGCTACTGCTAAATCTGTTTCAAATGCATTCGTAAAAGATTTTCTACCTCATGTAGGTCATGTAGTGAAAGTAATTTCCGACAATGGCCCACAATTTCGATCTTCAACAAGGACACGTATCTTACAAGCCTGAAACATTTTTCTGATATATATATATATATATATATATATATATATATATATATATATATATATATCTAAATATCATGCTTCATCCAACCCTACTGAACGTTGTATGAAGAAAATTGGAAAATTATCTATTATATACTGTCACAAGATACATATTGATTGGGATAAAAACATTTTTTCAACCCAGGGTGTAATTATTTCTATACCAAATGAATCCACTATGTTATCTCCTACTGTTATTTTGAAGAACATGGAACTACCCAATCAAATTAATGAACTGGTATCTTTTCCTACATCACTATGTCACCACGAAATAATTGACATTGCCCTCAACAACCTCAAGCGTGCCGCACAGCGCCGCATACACAGCCAAAACAGGTGTGTAAACTCCATGAATTTCGCATAGAACAGAAGATATTGGGATGCACACATTATTTATCCAACAGAGGAAAGAGTAGATGCAGTAAATTTGAACTTCTATATGCTGGTCCATATAGAATCAGCAGCATTCCTCACCCCAATATAGTACATATCGAAACTTTACGAACCAGAAAGTCAAGAGGTAACTACCACATTTCAAACATCAAACTCTTTATAGAATGAACTTGTTTTATGATTTATCACACTGTAATGCCGTTTCGAGTTACATTTACATGTATGTCGCCACATACTGATTATGATTGTATTTTTTTTGGCAAATACCCAGTAAGATGAATTAGCAGGTCGCTTTTCTTGTTGTAATATCAGACCGTGCAGATTTTCTAAATAACATAATTTTTCTTCCCAGAAACTTGAACTTAGCGGGTCAGGTCACTTATGTAACCACAGACATAGCACATTTTCCACTTTATAATGTATATATGATGGTTTTCCTATAGAAAGTAGAATATTCTTTGTATGTACTATGTAGTTTTTAAAATATAACAAACTTCAGTTCACTTTGACATTTTGCCTTATGATATCCCACTATCTTGTTTAGTTCATATTTCTTTATGCCACTACATTGTGATACTGAGTATGCATTTCTGCACTTGAATATATTCTTGTCTGTGGATTTGTATCTACCACATTTTTCTATTATGCTATGCTATATGCACATACCTTGACATATGTTATAAAACAAAAAAATTTGCTATGTTATATTTGATCATATCGTTAGAAATAAGGTGTCCCTTAATGTGTATATAATGTTAATGCTAGATATTGATTCATATTCATCATTTCCAGAAAGCAATACCCTGTAAAAGAAATAAGTTAATTAACTATAGTGTTTACTGTAAATTGACGTGGATATTTTACCATCAGAATGAAAGAAAGAAATTTCAACCATTTGCCATGAAAAGTAAATTGACCGAAATTAAAAAGCATTAACTAGAATACACTATACACACCATATGATAGCAGTCTTGAATAATTATCTTTCTTTCAGAATATGATGTGACTGGCAGACTATCAAGTAAAATTATATACATTAATTTTAGTGATGAGGTATGTTAGATGAAAGAAACTCTATAATATGTCAAATGATGATGAGAATGAAACAATATGAAAGAGAATGATGCAGTATACGAAGTAATATGAAAGAGAATGATTATGGTAATAATGTTATATGAAAGAGAATGATATTAGAGAAGTTATGCCTTGAGGTGACACAAACAAATGATGGTGATGAATACTGAAGCCTTTATTTTTTGCATATGATGATAATGATGACGTTTTACCTTTAGTTATGAGATGTATTGCATAGTATAATGATCGAATATTTTTATGAGAGACAGCTAGAATACATTCTTATTAAACACAGTTTCTCATTACCTGTCAATTTAAAGTTTATTACTTTTTCTGCGTAATATGGATATATTTCTTCATTCAGCTTAATAATCCACTTTGTATTTTTTCCAGCAGTAACATTTCATGTTATCAGAATCATTTTTGAAATTTGTTTTTATGTTATATGCTAGAGACACTTAGTTGTTAAGCTTGCTCCGCTACTTGTATTTTATCTACTTCTTTCTATCATTCATGAATGTGATCACATATACTTTACCTACTTGATAACCTTGCTGCAGCTGACTCAAGATGAGTGACAAATGACGTTAATCATTTTATTTCCAGCAGTAAATCAAAAGCAAATATCCTCATGTAACAGCAATTAACCATTAATCATAAAGCAATGCATTGCTAGTCCATAAAACAAAAATATACATACTATATATTCCAAAATTCCGTTCTTGTCTTATTTATAGATTCCATTAGCTGCATGTATCATTAGACTAGGCATCTTGATCACTAGATTAAATGTCATACATTTTAGGTATCTCTCGTGTCACAATGCACCTACCAGCAGCTAAATGCTACATGCAATAACACATATTTCTGGATAATAATTTGTATCAGGAATAAATATTTCACTTATTATTTTTAACTTATCATTACAATCACTATTGCACGTACATTGAGTTATGATCAGTAAAAAAGGAATTTCAACAATAAAGAAGTTAAACACTTAAACAGTCATTTTAGTTGCAACAAAACAGTACTCCATTGCTTTCTGAAATTAAATATTTATTTCACTTGCTCAGACAAAACGAATTTGAAACTTTTTAACCAAAGTACTTTATCGCAAACCTTACTCATTGTTTTTCAAAGACACTTATGTTAAGATGAGCTTCCACGGGCATGAATTTCTCACAACTGCAACCTCCCACCACTATCCTTACGTGTACATTTGTTTTTTCCCTCACTTGAGGTGGCAACAGTACTTGCTTTGACTTTCAAAATGGTGACAACTGAAATTATTCATATGGGAACTGTGCAGTTTTTAGCCAGAGAGGTAAGTGACATTGATGAAGAAAAATCAGACCTATAGATGTAGGATATGGAAGTGGGCAACTCCCATGAAACGCTTGGGAGTGTCAAATATGATAACAATAGAGTTATCTGATGAGGATGAACTTTCGTTCAAAAATCATTTCCGACTGAGCAAAATCAATTTTGAAGTCTTCTTGGGCTATCTTTCTGGCTCTGAACAAAAGTCTAATACAGGTATGCGAGATTCCTCGCCAGATCGCATTAAATTACACATAACATTGAAATATCTGGCATCTGGATTGTATTGATTGCACTCTGAAGAGCACTACTTCTAAATTTTTATGTTATCTACAATACACTGAAGGTACATCAGAAAGTATTATCTACAATACACTGATGTTACATCAGAAAGTAAAATTTTTGTCATAATAGTTCAGATTTTTTTATTTTCAGGTTCTGAATGGATATTTGTGCTGTAAATAGGTGGTCGTTTTACCAGTATGATACTTAATTTTTGTAACCAAACTTCATAATGCTGTGCAGAACAGTTATTACTCAATGGTAGCATGAACACGAACACTGTTAAATTAACATTGCATTTTAATAAACGTAAAGAGTAGTTTTAAATCTCTAAAGCCACAAATAAATTTCTATTTCATGGTTATATTTACCCTCAAATACTATAGCAAGAAGTTATCATCATTATACTGAAATTAGAAAATACCTTTATAGTATTGCTGTTCTGCAGTAATATGAACCACAGCAAGTTGCCACTCTTGTGGTGGACCTAAATGGATAGTCGATATGTAGCGAGTGCAAACATTGATTTGTGAGTTAAATGTGATACAAAAATGAGATTTATTTGTATACTGATCGATATGGTCTTATGTCCTAAGGTGGTGACTATTGTGCTGATATTCTATTATGTACACTGTATGATTATTCTATGTGTAGCGAGTAAGTGCAATAAAGTCTTGACTACTATCATAATCATGTGTGTAATAATTAGAGGAAGAGTTTGTCTTAAAGTGTGATCTCGTACTGAATGATATGGAGCATTCTCTTCGATCAGATTGGCGTCACAGTGGATTCCAAAACAACCATTGCTGTGAAAACGAAATGCAGCACCACACCACAGCCAACTGCTCTGAGTATTAGCATGGTTTCAAGCATGAAAACAAGAATTAGAAAAAAAATCTGTCTTTCTGTCCTACCAGTGTGTAACTTTGGTTAACATAGAATAGTCTTTGAAAATTTTATGGCTTCGAAGACTGCTGCAAAACGTGAGGGCCATTCTTTTTGCTTTTATGAATCTCTCCTTGTATGAATTGGATGAATGTATGCATGGATAATACAGCTTGTGCCACCATGGAAGAAGTTACGGCAGGTAGCCACAGACTGAACATGGCTACTACAGCTACAGCAGTGAGCCCCAGCACATGCACTGCAACATTACAAAAACAAAGCACACAGGCAGTGTCATCTGTAGGGCAGCTGAAGAACGATCTAGCCAGACTAAATACTAGGATAAAGAGGCTGCTGACAGCGATAGAGACTAGGCAAGAACAACCAGTGAAGCAGAAAGTGGTGTTAGTATCATAGGCATTTTTCAGATGCAATGGGGCAGTCCACTAGCCTCTGCACATACCCAAATAGCAGTACACACTACACTCATCAGGATTTTTTCACAGTGCCTAAAATGCAGAAAAAATTCAACAGAGTCAGCTGTTACAGACTCCACTCAATTATTAATCAAAGACAGAAAGTCTGGTGCACTTTTCCTACTAGGCACTGGTTCAGGGATCAGCATATATGCAAAAATGCTGAATGAAAGTTGCAAAAATGAAGGTGACCCTTTTCTCAAGGCTGCCAACAATTCTACAATCATAAGATACAAGAAGAAAACATTAACTCTAGAACCCAATGACAACTTCAGCCCTATATGGACTTCTGTCATTCCTGAAGTAACTAGGCCAATTTTGGTAGCTGATTTTCTCCAACATTTTTCGATTGTGCCAGAAATATTGCACCGATTCTCAGCGTAAATAACCCTCTCTCTCAAACTCACTACCACGTCAGACTGCATATTGAGTGACTCTGCTGTTTTCAGTCATGTGAAGATTTCAGGGTTATCCTTGCCGATTATACAGTAGTGGCGATCAGTACTATCTCAGTGTGGAGTGCCCACGAGTGCATTGCAAAAAACGACACCATGCCCTTATTCACATAAAACAGTCCAGCATTCATAGTTGAGAGAGACCTGCAAGGTACTTGAAGCATAAATTTTTGAGACACGAGGACTGTGTTCTACGCAAAGGTCGACCTCTCGTGAATTACAAGATAAAAATGTTAAACTGTGAAGGAAAATTTCCGCATTACAAATAGGGTTGGACTGGACATGTGAACAGTTGTGGCTACAGCATCAGATGGCAGCCAAGCTGCTTCCTCCTCTTCCTTCTCTAAGGCCTCCTGTGTGTCGAGCAATGACCTTGTCCAATAGCTGCTGCGTGAGTTTCCTGCACTGACGGTTCCGGTGTTGGCCAACAGCAAAACAAGTTATTCCATTCATACTTAAGGACAGCACTAGGTTAGACTATGGCTGTCAGACCTCAGCGCTTGCCTCTGGTAAGTTACCCACAGCGAAACAGGAATTGGGTAACATGATCGCTGAAAGAGCTGTATCAAGATCACATAATGCATGGGTGGCTCCATTGTAAATGGTAAAGAAGAAAAACGGATTATGGGAAATCTGTGGAGACTGCAGAGGTTTAAAAGCACATGTTATTCCAGACCTGCACCCAGTACCCCATGTAACAGAGTTTAATGGTAACCTAGAAAGTGCTTGCTGTTTCAGTGTTGTTGACTATGCTAAGGCGTTCTTACATATACTTATGGCTTCGAACAACAAAAAGAAAGACAGCTGTGACAACACCTTTTGGTCTTTTTTGACCACAGTATTATACCTTTTGGGCTGTGAAACGCTAGACAAACTTCGAAAACAAGACAGGGGCTCATCAAGCATCTACATACCTTGTGAAGTAGACTTGATTATGTGTTATGATTAATAAGGACAGCTGCATTGTTGCAAACGAAGAAAAAAGTTTCTTGGTTACACTGTACCTCGAGATTTTTCCCAAAAAAGTTAAAGATACTGTAAACATGCCCCCTCCTTCTACTTTTAAGAGCCTTATTCTTTGTTGGGGATGTTAATTATTACAAAAGGCACTTGTCACATTTAAGAGAGTTGTAGGAGCTTCTTGACAGATTGCTCGCTGGTAAGAAACGTTCGGTAGCAGGAAGATTCTGTGGATTGTGGTAGCTACATCTGCATATCATGACCTAAAAAGTGCACTGGCGAATGCTACATTGTTGGCGGAACCTATTCAGAACGCGCAAATCGCGTTATGAACTGACGCAAGTCAGACGGCGCTCAGTGTAGTGTTACAACAATAAATCGCTGCTACATGGCAGCCTTGTGCCTTTTTTTCTAAATCCCGTCAGTGCAGCAGAAACAGTGGAGTGTATTCAACAGGTGGCTCCTGGCCACATATTTAGCCGTCAAACATTTCTGACCTTTCCTGGAGGAACAGGGGTATTTGAAGAGTTTCACCGATCATAAACCTCTGACTTCAGTATTTCAACATGTTACTGACTTCAACTTATCACATCAAATTCGCCAAGCAGAATTCATTGTCCAATTTTCCACCGATGTACAATACAAGGACAAGATAACATTGTGGCTGACAGTGCATCAGAAAACTGTGTGGCATTTTCCTTTGCTGACTGGACTGACATGACAGCATAGCAAGATGCAGCACACTACCTTCAGCAGTGTCGGACTGATTTCACATCAACTGGCTTATGCCTTGAGCACCTGCCACTATGCAACACAAGGCAAGGGATTTTGTGTGACACTTCAAGAAACAAGATATGTCTATTTAGCCCAGCAAAACGGTGACACCAATTATTTGACACTTTTCACAATCTAGTACACCCTGGGATAAGAGCTACAGCTAAGTAAATGTCAGAGAGGGTTTGGCCAGGGATACAGAAAGACTGCCTTTGATGGGCTTGATGTTGCGCTAAATGTCATAGTTTTTAAATCTCTCACCACCACTTTCCTTCAGACAGATTCTTGGACTTGCATTCGGATATTGTAAGACCTCTTTCTCTTCAGAAGACTTTCGTTTTCTAGTTACCATGGTAGATAGATTAACAAGGTGGCTGAAGGCTGAGTAAGTACCAGATATTTCTGCAGTTCCCAGAACTTTGAACCCTATTTGGTCCTCCAGGTTTGGCAGTCCTCAAATTATTACCACAGACAGGGGTAGGTAATTTGAATGCCCACTGTTAAAAGAGGTCTTGAGATTATGTGGGTGCAAACACACATGAACAAGACGTGGTGTCAGTGGACAGCCTTAAGCCAGCATACTGAAAAATGTGTCTGGAGGAACCATGCGCTGAAAGAGACCAATTGTTATTTTTCCCATTTGAGGCATGTTGAACAAGGCTACAAACATTTGTTGCCTGAGCAGTCAGACAAAACAATTGTGTTATGCTGCTGGTAAACAAGTATTTGTCAACATCCGATAGCCCAGGTTGCCCTGGGTTTTCAGGCTCAATCCAGTTGATGGACCCAACAAACCATGTGAGTATATATGGGTCACATGTCAATTGCCGAAATATATCACTGCTAAATGGACAATCAATATGGAGAAAGTACAAACAATGATTCATGAGTTAGCCATGACGTAAAAATTAAATTTATCTTTGTACTGATCGACATGTTCTCATATTCTTTGATGACAACTACTGAGTTGATATTCTATTGGGTGCACTCTGTCATTATTTTCTGTTTAGTGAGTAGATGCAATGAAGTTTTGTCTATTACCATAGTTGCATGTGTAATAATTAGAGGAAGAGTTTCCCTAAACCGTCAATTCCAATACTTTTTAATTCATTTGTCACTTCAGTGAATACAAGTAAGTGATTACAAGGAGTTGCTGAATGCTAGAATGATGTTTCCATTGCACAGTTAAGACACATTTTGACACTTTAGAAAGTATTTATTTACTTAATTGGAGACTAAGTCAATTATTTTGGCATGGCGCTAACTTTCATTATACATAAACAAACGATTCTAGACCTGTGCTGTTGGATGGATCAGAGAAGAATGACAACAGATGCAGCTATTGGCAGTTTTTGAAGCTCATAGGTGATGGTGGCGGAAGCGACGTCATGCAAGAAAGTAGAATGCCTTTCCACTTTTGACAGTGTGCAAGTAGGGTGTTTCCACATCTAAGCTATCTTACACAAGTCTTGGTGGCATTTGCACGTGTAAGAAATTCATACCTGTAGAGGCTCGGCTTTACATCTAGCTCAATTTCATTGGGGAAGATTTTCAGCATTATTACTACGTGAGCTGTAACAGACCTTAGTAGTTTTCATCAGCAATAAAAAAACGATTATGAAGTGATAATTGATGCCTGACATGGCCTCTCAAGTTCAGAAGTAAAGTCTTGTTTACACACACAATTTCAGTAAGAAATAAATCAATGGAATTCTGTGGACATACATACAGCATCACTCGTGAAACTAAGTTCTTCATCTGCACTTTGATGCCACTTACTTATAGCCCTGACATAATCATATACTCTTGTAGAATACCTGAAATGACAACTCTTCATTTTAACCTGATACACTATCAATAACTGAAATAGTCCCTTCATCTACAGTGTTCTCAATCTGCCAAGTTTTTAACACATCATTCACATCACTATTCCACCGTTTGAGACGACCATATTTCTGCTGAAGAAGTGTGATATCCTTCCTGTACTGCATGTTTACTTCACACATAGTATTCCACTTTTTTTTACGTGAACAGCAGGTCTAACTTCTAATTATAGCAGCGGCGGCGTAGTGTGTTGATCTTCACAATGACTGGTAAGAAGTAAATAATTAATGCTGTTCCTACACTTTGGTTGACAGGTCCTTGTGTGTACCCTTGTCCGCTCAGTAAATTAATTGTCCTCGTAAAGTGAACATTTCACAACAAAACTTCTGTGTTAATATGTCAGATAATTCTGAGCATTCTACAGTCGTTGCCAGCACCAGCACACTATGCAGCCACTGCTACAAGTAACATTTAACCAACGGCTCTATCAAGAGGTAGTGTGACTTGATTGAAAGGAAAATCTTTTGGCAACACTAGAAAACAAACAGATGCATACAGTATTAGCATCACATGTCAAGTTTTTATTAGATATTGACTCTAATTAGTCCTCTGTGGGATTATAAAGTTGATCTTTTAATCAAATACGTAATACACCATATTGCCAGGAACACACATTTTTAGAGACCATTTATTCAGCGATGTACATAACGAAGATCAAGGAGAAAACATCAGGTACCATACATATAACACATCAAAGAGTAAAATATGAATGTTAGCAACACCCCCACAAGTTCTCGAAAAGTCAATTCGTGAACTCTGAAAGTCCCAGAGCTTGACAGCACCACTGATATTTGCCTTTAGGCAGTGCCTTTGTCAAAAAATCAGCTAGCTGCTTATTGGTATTTATAGGTTTCACACTGAATTTTCCTGTTTTAATTAAATTACGAATATAGTGGGGCCTCACGTCAATGTGTTTTGTTTGAGTGTGATGCACACCATTGTGACTCAGTGCAATGGCACCTCTATTATCACAGCATACACATACTGGTTTTTCACCATGCGTAACACACAATTCACGAAGCAACCCTTGTAGGTACACCGCTTCTTGCGCTGCTGCTGATAGAGCCATATACTCAGCTTCTGTAGTTGATAGAGCGACGGTTTGTTGTCGTTTTGAAGTCCAGGAAACTGCTGTCCCAGCTAACTTGGATTCGTTTGACTGCTTCCCAGTGGATTTTCCGATAATTAGAATTGAATCTGCTTAGAACCCCCACAGCATATGCAGTGTCCGGTCTTGTGCTTTGAGCAAAATACAGTAGTGATCCTACAGCTTGCTGATAAGGAATGCAATGTAACACAAGGTTTTCCTCATCTGTCAATATATTTTCACATTTTTGCAGCTTTGAACCAGGTTCAAATGGATATGCTACCGGATTACAATATTCCATACCAGATTTCTTGAGTATGTTTGCTGCATATTTGCTTTGATCAGTACTAATCTTCCCTTGTTTCCTGTTGCGTTTTATTCTCATACCAAGACACCAACTAAGTTCACCAAGATCTCTCATCTTAAACTGATTCATTAATCCTTTCTTCAATTGTTTCTTCCATCTATTATTTCTATTAGAGAAAATGATCAAGTCTTCTGCATAAACAGCTATAATGAGTATATTTTGTTTCTCAATTCTGAAGTAAATGCAAGAATCATATTCTGACTTCTTTTGGTTAATTTTATGTAATGTCACATCTAATTTCATATTCCAAACACGTGACGCCTGTTTTAGACCATAAATTGCCTTCTTCAGCTTGCAAACCTTCATCTCCTCCCCCTTCCTCACGTAGCCTTCAGGTTGACGAATGTAAACTTCTTCATCGAGATCACCATATAGGAATGCAGTTTGAACATCCATATGTTCAATGTCAAGTTCAAATTCAGCTAATAAAGCTAATAGGATGCGACGTGAAGAATGACGAACAACAGGCGAGACCATTTCATCAAAGTCTATTCCTGATTAGTTTAGATTAGACCTTTTTCGTTCCATAGATCTGTGCTGAGTAGATCCTCATGGGTGTGGAACATGTCAATTTTTTTTAAAGCTGAAATAACAATACTAATAGTGTGAATATATGGAATACATCATTAGTTTCTATTAAAAAATTCGTCAATGGAGTAGAAGGAGTTGGCCACTAGTAAGTCTTTCAGGTTCCTTTTAAACTGATCTCTGTTTGTAACTAAATTTTTTATGTTTGCTGGCAAATTATTGAAGATAAGTGGTCCTGAGTAGTGGACCCCTTTTTGAACTAAAGTGACTGCTTTTAAGTCCTTGTGCAGATCATTTTTGTTCCTGGTACTGTATGTATGAACTGAGCTGTTTGTTGGAAAAAGAGATATATTATTTAGGACAAATTTCATTAAGGAGTAAATATACTGAGAGGCAGTAGTTAGTATACCCAGTTCTTTGAAGAGGTTTCTACAGGACGTCTGTGAATTTACTCTACAAATAATACGTATTACACGCTTTTGGACCCTGAAAACTTTTGTTTGACTTGAAGAGTTACCCCAAAATATTATACCATAAGACATTATGGAATGAAAGTAGGCAAAGTATGCAAGCTTTTTCATTTTATGTCGCCTATGTCCTCTAACACTCGAATTGCAAAAACAGATTTGTTAAGGGTTTTCTGCAGTTCTGTGGTGTGCTCCTCCCAACTGAATTTATTATCAAGTTGTAATCCAAGGAATTTAAGACTGTCAATGTCTTCTATCTGCTCTTCTTCATACTTTATGCATATGCAGCGTGGAAACCTCTTACAGGTTCTGAATTGCATATAGTGAGACTTTTCGAAGTTTAATGTCAGTGATTTGGCTTTAAACCATTTACTAATATCCATGAAAATATCATTAGCAGATCTTTCTAGATCTACACTCAGCATACTATTTATTGCAATACTTGTGTCATCTGCAAACAAAACGAACTCAGCTTCTGGCAGTGTAACTGATGAGAGATCTTTAATGTACACAAGAAAAAGCAATGGCCCTAAGATGGATCCTTGTGGGACACCACATGTAACTTCTTCCCATTCTGATGATGACTGATGACTTAATTCACTAGTCCCTTGCACTGACACCCTTTGTTTCCTGTTAGCGAGGTATGACTTGAACATTTTGCAGCACTGCCTATGACACCATAGAATTGTAATTTATTTTAAAGGATGTTGTGGTTCACACAATCGAATTTGGGAATAACCTTTCGCTACAAAACGAGCCTTATAACGCTCAATTTGACCATTTGACGTTTCTTTCACCTTGAACACCCATTTCGAATTAATTATCTTCCTGCCTGGTGGTAAATCAGTCAAAATCCATGTTTCATTTTCAAGTGAAGATTTATATTCATTATCTAAGGCTTCCTTCCATTTTTCACAGCATCACAATTCACTGCTTCTTCATACGAATTTTGTTCAGAAATAGAAGCAAGATAAGCAAAATCATCATTAAAATATTTAGTATTTGGTTTTCTTTCATGTGATGATTTTCTAATTTCTGGTTGCATTTCTGGCTGTGCGACTTCCGTGTGTCTATGTACGCTGCTATTTACTGTTATCTCAGTGTCACTTTGTGATAATTCAAGATAAACTGCATTTCTGTCAACTTCAGCAGGTTGTGTCAGTTCAGTTGCCTCTTCAATGATGTTAGGTGCTGGCACTAGTTGACGACTGTCTGTAGGATTATCGTCAACTGGGTTACTGTTTGGAATACTGTTTCCACAAGTGTACTTTCAGTTTTCAATGAATTGCACATCACGGTGTGATAAACCTTTTGCATTTTCTTTATGTTTTCGTCTCCTTTAAAGGCAAAGAGAGAAGATGAAGCGGTAGCCCATCATAGAGCTTATGCCTACCGTCATGTATTTTTTGACTTTCAGTTGTTAAAAAACAGAGGATTTTTTCTGGTACCAGTCGGAGGAAGGAAGGATTCGCGCTCAGTTAGTGAACGAGGGAGAGGCACGCCATTTTTAGCGAGTAATTGTAGACCGCCATTTTGGGGTCGCTATGAATAAGTGAGGAGTATGTATTTCATATGTGCACCATTTAGAAAAATACAGTATTGTTTTATTAACAGAAAGGTCATGTGAGTTATTTCAAATAGAACAATAATTACAAGAACTGAAGCCCACCTGTGAACTCTGGAAAATTACGAAGATCCGAAAAGCTTAATGGGAACATGGTCAAGACTTCAAAGGTGAACATGGCGACCAAACGTAGCATTATAAAGAATGGTAAGCACAAATCTACAGCAGAGAAAGAAACTACTTCGCCCTGCAAAATAATATGAACTAATACGAACTTATTTCCAGGCATAGCTCAGCTTATTGTGCTTGTCATTCATGCCGAAAAATTAATCTCATTAATTCAATACATTTTAAAAAGCCACGCATTTTATTATCATCTATTCCATTATTTTATTATATTATAAAGTGGCGTCAGGTGACAGGCACGATACGTAGTGGGCAAAACTGTGAGTACTAGTATTGTTAGGAAAATGAATATACTTGTATGTTAACAATTTCTTTATGTTCCATGTACGCTGATGATGTTATGGAGACGGTGATGTGATACTGAAGAAATACTATCAACAGGGAATAATAAATAAATTAGAAGGAAGAAGGCGACAATACCAAGAGCACACAACAAAGCACAATAGAGGAAGTACCATTTACAAGACAACAATCAGGTAGGAGCGCGCAATGCATATAAAGAATGCGTTCCCAGTAGACCTATTAGAAAATCCATCCACCTATTTCCTAAAATACAGAACCTAAAGCTTCAGAGATTAACGCTATTGTAGTCAAGTAGAGATAATGACATTTCTTTATTAGTATGGAAAATATATTGATTAAAGAACAGTTGAGACTACAATTACATACAACTGTATATGCATTTTTTCGCGTGAGTGTAGTGCGGAAGTAAAATTTTAAAAAAGAAAATTTTTATTTTGATAACTGCAGTGGTATAAGGATTTCTATAATGGAGGGTCAAAACAATAAGGAAATGTCATTCGGAAATCAGAATGCCAATGTAGTGGATGTTCATTTGCAAAATGCAACAATGAGTGGCTTGGAACCGTTTAGCGGTGATTATTTGGATGCTGGGCGCGACATGCCATTGTTGCATTCGACGCCTGTGAATACAGAACATTTAATTACAAGCAATACGTTAATTACAGTAGACGTAACTAATGGCACCTCAAGGCAAGAGAATATTTTAAATGAGAGTAGTACACGTAGTACGGACGCAGATGCTGACAGGTGTAGGCCGGAAGTGAATACAGAAGATATGCAAGCCTTATTTCGAGCCTTAACAGAATCCATACAAACAAGCATGAATGCAATGAAAGTAGACATAAATTCAGAAATGTCGTGTTTAGAGACTAAAATGTCAAGTTTACAAACGATACAAGCAGACATGACTAATATGAAAGCAGACATAAATTCAAAAATGTCGGGCTTAGAGACTAAAATGTCAAGTTTACAAACGATACAAGCAGACATGACTAATATGAAAGCAGACATGACCACAGTAAAGTCCGAGATCGAGAAGGTTAATACACTCCTGGAAATTGAAATAAGAACACCGTGAATTCATTGTCCCAGGAAGGGGAAACTTTATTGACACATTCCTGGGGTCAGATACATCACATGATCACACTGACAGAACCACAGGCACATAGACGCAGGCAACAGAGCATGCACAATGTCGGCACTAGTACAGTGTATATCCACCTTTCGCAGCAATGCGGGCTGCTATTCTCCCATGGAGACGATCGTAGAGATGCTGGATGTAGTCCTGTGGAACGGCTTGCCATGCCATTTCCACCTGGCGCCTCAGTTGGACCAGCGTTCGTGCTGGACGTGCAGACCGCGTGAGACGACGCTTCATCCAGTCCCAAACATGCTCAATGGGGGACAGATCCGGAGATCTTGCTGGCCAGGGTAGTTG
The DNA here is from genome assembly GCF_021461385.2 of Schistocerca piceifrons. Taxonomy (NCBI): domain Eukaryota; kingdom Metazoa; phylum Arthropoda; class Insecta; order Orthoptera; family Acrididae; genus Schistocerca; species Schistocerca piceifrons. The sequence goes on along the minus strand of NC_060144.1, from coordinate 450,504,638 downwards.
ACTTACACCTTCTAGAGCACGTTGGGTGGCACGGGATACATGCGGACGTGCATTGTCCTGTTGGAACAGCAAGTTCCCTTGCCGGTCTAGGAATGGTAGAACGATGGGTTCGATGACGGTTTGGATGTACCGTGCACTATTCAGTGTCCCCTCGACGATCACCAGTGGTGAACGGCCAGTGTAGGAGATCGCTCCCCACACCATGATGCCGGGTGTTGGCCCTGTGTGCCTCGGTCGTATGCAGTCCTGATTGTGGCGCTCACCTGCACGGCGCCAAACACGCATACGACCATCATTGGCACCAAGGCAGAAGCGACTCTCATCGCTGAAGACGACACGTCTCCATTCGTCCCTCCATTCACGCCTGTCGCGACACCACTGGAGGCGGGCTGCACGATGTTGGGGCGTGAGCGGAAGACGGCCTAACGGTGTGCGGGACCGTAGCCCAGCTTCATGGAGACGGTTGCGAATGGTCCTCGCCGATACCCCAGGAGCAACAGTGTCCCTAATTTGCTGGGAAGTGGCGGTGCAGTCCCCTACGGCACTGCGTAGGATCCTACGGTCTTGGCGTGCATCCGTGCGTCGCTGCGGTCCGGTCCCAGGTCGACGGGCACGTGCACCTTCCGCCGACCACTGGCGACAACATCGATGTACTGTGGAGACCTCACGCCCCACGTGTTGAGCAATTCGGCGGTACGTCCACCCGGCCTCCCGCATGCCCACTATACGCCCTCACTCAAAGTCCGTCAACTGCACATACGGTTCACGTCCACGCTGTCGCGGCATGCTACCAGTGTTAAAGACTGCGATGGAGCTCCGTATGCCACGGCAAACTGGCTGACACTGACGGCGGCGGTACACAAATGCTGCGCAGCTAGCGCCATTCGACGGCCAACACCGCGGTTCCTGGTGTGTCCGCTGTGCCGTGCGTGTGATCATTGCTTGTACAGCCCTCTCGCAGTGTCCGGAGCAAGTATGGTGGGTCTGACACACCGGTGTCAATGTGTTCTTTTTTCCATTTCCAGGAGTGTACAAACATGACACACATTTCAGACGAGGTAAAAAATTTGCGCGCAGAACTCAATAGTCTGTACACGAAGTTCACACAGCGGATTTCACAAATCTCCACGGAGGTGGATAGGAAAATAAATGAACAAGTACAAATTTCGGTTCATGATATGGGTGAGAAATTAAAAGGCATAATGGGGAAAAATTTGAAACACTAACACACACGTATCGACAGGAGCTATTCGGAATTATAGAAACCCAAGAGAATTTACAGGCAATGCAAAAGAATACGCAGGTCAACTTTGACAATGTACAATCAGAAGTAGTGAAACTACATTCTTTCTATGACGACCTGCCAGAAAATGTAGAAAAAATCACATTGGAGGTAGGATTACCCAAGTTAGAACACAAGAGGATCAACTCAGACATTGTGCAGCTTTATGAATCGGTAAAGAGAAATGCAAAGGACGAAAATACAACGTTCGCAGAAAAACGCCAGTGGTACGGACAACAATGCCCAACCCACGCCGCGCGACCGCATGTCGACGCGCGACGCGAGCAGCGGGCAAAACTTTGCTGAAACAAATGCTCTTCCGCCGTGCTGGACAGCGTTGTTAATGGATGAGAGTTTAATAAAACATCGACAGTTTCCCGTATTCTCAAATGAGAAAAAGCGAACGCACCCGGTAGTGTTTGTCCGAGCCTTTAGAAATGTACTGCCCAGGACTTGGACAGAAGCTCAAAAGATTAAATATGTAGTAGGACACACCGAGGGTGATGCCCTTTTGTGGGCTATGGAGATGTCAGAACTTTGCGAGACATATGATTAGTTTGAGAATGCATTTTTAGATAAATACTGGTCAACAGCTATCCAGGAGAGGTTAAGACGAGAGGTATTTAACCCAGTACCATATCATTCAAAATTCGGGGGGCTAAGAAGCTATTTTGAAAAATGTCGATGTACTGAAAATCTTAAAGAACAAGTTACATGCAAATGTTAGGGAAAAATTAATAACTGTTCCCGAATATGATCTCGAGTATTTTCTTTCAGTGCTCGACTCAATAGATCTGATTCATGAGGATGGGCAAGCCACGCCTAGTTATCGTAACGGTAGTGGGCACAACCCAAATGGGAAGAACTACGGTAACGGCAATGGCTTTGGAAATTATAACGGTCGTGTGCGCATGAATGAATGGCATCCGTATGCACCGCCGCGCCACAACGGAAATCCGTACAATCGGTCTACCCATCAGCCACAGGGTGACCGAGGGTACGAAACTAAATATGAGCCCCATAGGTACGGTAATGGCCGAGACAATAAAAATTCGAGGGAAAACTTCGACAATAGGCGACAAGGAAATGCAAATTACCAGAAACGGAATATGCAACACAGGGATCTGAGAGACAACAGGCAGCCCGTACAGTCAAATCGAAACAAGCGGGACACGGACTGGCGAGCACGTGAACATATGGTAAACATAGTAGAAGTGCCAGCAGAAAATGAAACAATACCTTTACCGGCCCCAGGAAATATTAATCGAGCGTGACTAGAGGAAGAAGGTAACGAACTGTCAGTGTGCCACAGTACTGATATGAGCGACGTAAACACCAAAACGAACAGGAACGGACAGGAGGAAGCAGACACTGAAACAAACCTACACATACAGCATATCCGGAATCTATTTTTAAGGTATGATAAGGACGCAGAAATGAAAGAAGACTTGTTTATCAAAGAGAAAGAAACAACATGCAAGGTAAGTGAAATTATTCAAGCAACAATAAAGGTAAAGGTGGGAAACATAGATGTACTAGTTGTTTTGGATACTGGCGCGTCGACAAGCCTAATGTCTACTAGCTTGTTCAAAGAGATAGCGAGGGAAGTAAATGTTCCCACACTACCTGTAGAGAACTGTAAGATCGTAGCGGCGATGGGAAGTAAATCTAAAGTTATAAAATTACAGAAGGTAGGAGGTTTGTCGCTCTTTGACGAATAAACTGACTGGCGCTCAGTTCCTCTCCAGCTAGGGGGTACAATATTTATATTTCTGGTGCCCTCTCCCTCTTCTACTATCCTGCTTAATCAATAAGGAATGTTCAATTTTCTTTTACTATCTAACATGCAGAGAGTGAGATGCAGCCTAGTGAAAATAAATTTTCCTTGTATTTTGATATTGTACTTTTTTAAGACTTAATTCACAGCGCGCGAGCTTTAAGCGAGAGGCATGGGCGATGAGGTATACTGAGCCATGCTGCCGCGCTTAAAGCAGAGCGTACTTCAACAATTATATACGAAGCGGCTAACAGCTGATCGTAGGGGCCAAGTAGGCAAAAAGCAAGGTTGAGTTCAGTGTCCCCTTGTACGATGCGCAAAGACACACTGCGCACCGCGACGGAAACCATTCTAGAATTTATGCGAATCGGCATCCACACCATGCAACCAGCTGGACAAAACGGAAGCAACACGAAGTGGGGTACCTATCAGCTAGTTACTCTGATGTAAATGAGCAACACAAACTAAACGAATAGAGACATTTATTCCTAAGTCGGCGACTATTCTATAAAGAGCACTAATTTTAATAGTATATCATTAAGTTAAGCATATGCAGCTTTAAGAAAATGAGCGCATTGACGCAAGTAAACTATAAGGAGTGTAGAATATGCTAAATTTGTGAACTTCACACAATCCATTGAATGTACATAGTTATATACTTATTTCTCAGTATTCAACGTAGAAGAGAATAAACACAGGAAATGACCTATCCGACTATATACAACAGGCTTAAGACAAGTTAAAAAGGGAAGTAACAACATGTACACTTGAAAGAACGCGATTAGCGCATAACTTAAGAACTAAGCGACTTACATACAACACATAAGTGAGCGACGATGTGAAAGGTAGAATGAGATGTAAACATAGAAAAATGTGTGTGACTGAGACGTGCGTGTGACTGAGACGTAAACTATGAAATAACATATCGTACAAGATTTAGCGAGAGGAGCAGTTGTACACTTATAGAACTACACTTCTTTACAGACAACATTAGAAGTAGTGAGCTTAATGTACAGGGAGAATACATATCCACAAATTTGTTATTACAGAACTCACCTATGTTAGTTGCTATTAATTACACGATACCTTATAGTATAAGCAGCAAAATAAAGCTGTAAACATGAATTGAACAACACACGGGAGATAAGCTAAGTAAATACAAACACCAACCAATACGCACACAACGTAATTGCATGAACTTAAAACAAAAGAACTGAGGTAAGTACTGTATGTTTACAAAAGCGATATGGAGAAATAAATGAAATTTCACTGCTGGATAATATTTTGAAGTAGAGAGAGTGAAAGGTTTTATTAGATTCGATTGAAGGTATTAATTACTTAATCTACGTTTGTGGTGACGTACCATGCATGGAGTGAATCTAGGAAGAGAATGAAAGTGTATTAGAGTAATACGAGTTTATTTATATTTGTGGGAAGAAATAAATAGTGCTGTGGTTCTAGTGTGAGAACCCTGTAGATAGTACATGAGTATAAATGGCGATTTATGTGGAATATTTTTAATGAATAATTATATGGGTATACGGCGATGAATATGAAGATTAATATTACAGGGGTACCTAGGAAAGGGCCACAAAGCCGACGTAAGAAAGAATACACTATATAGTTTTAAGTCTTAGAATGAATCGTTGTATGCGTATGGAAAGCAATGTATAATGATGCATGTACGGTAAGTAATTATGAAAATGAACATCACGAAGAAGCAGTGAGGAGTATAGAAGAAACAGTGAAGTCGATAGTAGCAATGGTACATGATAACATTTAAAACATGCCACAGCACAGTGATTTGCTACACAGACATCAGAATGTAAAACAACCTAGTATGAAAAATATTTCCTTAGCGACTAACTGTTACAGCTCGAGAAACTATAAGGTTAATATAAATGAAAATATGATACACGATTTGTATGAGGAATGAACATAAAATGCAATGAAACAATATTTTCTACACTGAGTTCTTGACGCACACAGGAGCGAAAGCATTATTTTAGGACATGCGCGTTGTTATTTAGCGATAATGAATTATGAGTGGAGCTACACATGACAAAAGTACGGTAAAATCATCGGTCAACGCCACAAAGGTAAACATGTACATGTCGTCGCATCAATAAGGCAGAAATATGGCTTGAAATGTGTTCACGAATGTGGAATATTACAACGATTAACAAGCAGTGATGAAGTCAGGATTGTCAAGGGACAGAACATTCCCCACACTCGCTCACAAACGAGCACTTGTAAATATTATACATAGTATGAAGTTTTATCAAATGCCAAGGATAGAATAAGTACACTAACGACGCACTACAAATAGCAATCCTAGAAGTGGCTTGATCTCTGAAGCAGACCTTAGCGAATCCTGTTTTCCATGTAGTGAGTAGTGCTGGAACGTATTTTCTATGTGTGTTTGTGATGGTAAAAACGCGCAGGAGGTTTGGCCTGCAAGTCAAGAGAAAAGCAAAAATTCAGAACAAATGAGAGATTCCTTCTAATTTACTTATTAGTGTGAAGATGGATGATGCCTAACATGGAACCCATATAGAAAATGTGAATGTGACTTGTACATTTATGTGTCAACTTAACTATTGCCAATGTCGATGTCTATGAAAATATGTATGTAGTATTTTCTATTGTAGTTGTGGATGTAAAAACGCGCAGGAGGTCGGTCCTGCAAGACAATAACAAGAAAGAGCAAACATTCAGAACAAGTGCAAGGTTCCTTCTAATTTACTTATTGCTGTGTCAGATGCTGCTTAACATAGAGTCCATATACGAAATGTGAATGTGAATTGGACATTTATTTGCCAACTATATTATTGTTAATGTCGATGTCCATGTAAAATGTATGTATGTACTCTTTTCTTCTTTTCTACGTGTAGTTGTGGACGTAAAAACGCGCAGGAGGTCGGTCCTGCAAGACAAGAATAGAAAATGCCAATATTCAGAATAAATGAAAAATACCTCCTGATTTACATATTAGTGTGTAGGAGGGTGCATGTCATGAAGTCCGTATATGAAATGTGAATGTTAATTGTAAATTTATGTGTCAACTCTATTATTGTCAATGTTTATGTCTATGTATGCACTATTATCAATTTTATATGAGATTTTGTACTTGAAGAAGACCAACTTATGTATGTATGTGAAGTGCAACGCGACGGACGAGTAAAATACTCGCACGTGTGAAGTGATACAAAAATATTAAGGCGTAACAATATTGAAAATAACGCCTCAGCCGTAATATGAGTAAACGCTACAGTGTAGCAAAGTGAATACAGAGAGTGTGATGCGTGTGCGACGGAGATATCAGAGGAAATGCGTACAACCACAAGTTGAGGTGTGAGAACCGCTGACCTATAATGCACGACGGAAGATAATGCCGTATCCTGCAGTGCGGCTCTTACCTTCAATGTCACTGGCCGAAAACCTCGCCCAGGCGCGAGACGAGGTATTGGTGTTCTTCGGGTTGAGCGTTGGAGCTGAATCCGTCGTATCCAGTCTCCGGACTGGAGGGCATGTACAACACCGACTTCATGAGCCTGGAGCGACATTACAGTGTGTGCGCGGGCAGTGCTGCTGCTCACGTGGCGCTTTCGTCACTGCGTCGGGCGCATTAAACAATGAGCTGCTGCTAGCCATAAGTGCAGCGAACAATGAGATAACGTGTGCCGAAAGGACAGCTTCTCAGAATGGCTAATGAACCAAAAGCCAAGGAGAAAAACAATTATTAAAAATGTAGTGAAAGGACAATTTAAGAAATGTAACATTTTCCCCCTGGTAATACTGCTTAACAAATGTAAGGAGAAATAAGAGACTACGACGTTAGCGCGCCATGGACATGCGATATGTAATATGAATATGTGTGAATTTAATTACGTGATATAAGTATATGGGAATGTATTTATATGTATGAATTTGTAATGGCCGAGAAAATGAGCTTTGTAGATATACTTGTAGTAGCATAAGGGTATTAAAACTCCATTGATGTGCACCAAGTGACTGAACTATGAGCCCCAAGGTTAATAAGGCTACTGTATACTGTCTCCCTAAATAAAGAGACTTATTTCCGACAGTATACAGTAGGGGGGCATTTGTGATGAACTTTTTGCATTTTCTTTATGTTTTCGTCTCCTGTAAAGGCAAAGAGAGAAGATGAAGCGGTAGCCCATCATAGAGCCTATGCCTACCATCATGTATTTTTTGACTTTCAGTTGTTAAAAAACAGAGGATTTTTTCTAGTACCAATAGGAGGAAGGAAGGATTCGCGCTCAGCTAGTGAACGAGGGAGAAGCACGCCATTTTTAGCGAGTAATTGTAGATCGCCATTTTGGGGTCGCTATGAATAAGTGAGGAGTATGTATTTCATATGTGCACCATTTAGAAAAATACAGTATTGTTTTATTAACAGAAAGGTCGTGTGTGTTGTTATTTCAAATAGTACAATAATTACAAGAACTGAAGCCCACCTGTGAACTTTGGAAAATTACGAGGATCCGATAAGCTTAATGGGAACACGGTCAAGACTTCAAAGGTGAACACGGCGACCAAACGTAGCATTATAAAGAATGGTAAGCACAAATCTACAGGGGAGAAAGAAACTACTCCGCCCTGCAAAATAATATGAACTAGTACAAACTTATTTCCAGGCATAGCTCAGCTTATTGTGCTTGTCATTCATGCCGAAAAATTAATCTCATTAATTCAATACATTTTAAAAAGCCACGCATTTTATTATAATCTATTCCATTATTTTATTATATTATAACGGGCTTTCACAATTGTATTTGGTGACTTTGGACAAATCGGACGATATACTTTAGAATCTTCGCAATATCCAACAAAGATAAGTTCCTTACATTTGTCTTCTAATTTCGTCCTTTTTTCTTTTGGTATATGTACAAATGCTCGACATCCAAAGATTCGTAAATGACTCAGATTTATCCAACGACCACTCCACAATTCCTCAGGAGTGACACTCTTAAAAGCTTTTGTTGGAGATCGATTCTACAAATAAATTGCTGTGTTTACAGGTTCAGCACAAAATTGTCTACTTAGACCTGCACCTGTTAACATTGATCTTGCTTTTTTAGTGATTGTCCGATTTAAGCGTTCTGCAACACCATTCTCATCTGGCATGTAAGGAGTTGTTGTTTCATGTTGAATTCCATTCGTCTTTAAAAATAACTTCATGCGCCGATTGACGAACTCTTTTCCATTGTCTTTCAAAGTATTTTGATTTTTCGACCAGTTTTATTTTCTACTCATGCTTTGAATACGATGAATGTGTCACAGACTTCTGTTGTTGTTTTTAGCGTATAACCAAAAGATTTTCTTGACAGATCATCCGTAAAAGTGAGAAGATATCGCGATCCTCCCCACGAAGCCATGCTCATTGGTCCACAAACATCAGAATGCACAATGTCAAGTACATATTTTGCTCTTCTACTTGAAGTTTTAGGAAAAGGTTGTCGAGACTGTTTACCTTTTTATGCAGGGAATACGCGGATCTAAATTGACGTTCGTCCAGTTCAGTCGATCTGCCATTTTTTCTTTTAATAAATGCATGCTTACACAATTCAAATGTCCCAATCTTTGATGCCACAATTCATAACTGTCAATTTCTGCAACATTTGCGTAATGATGCACTTCATCTAATCGATACATACCATTTATTTGAGTTGCAGTTGCTACTGGTGTTCCAGAAACAATTACATCACTTTTATTGTATACGCCGCACTGCACATTGTCAAACAATACACACAATCCACGTCTTGTCATCTGACTAACCGACCGTAGGTTGTAAGCAAGGCTTGGAACATACACAACATCATTAACACTAATCTGTTTATTCTAGTCGTCACTAGTAACGCGAAGATGAACATCGCCTTCTACAAGAGCCTGAAGATTGCTATTATCTGCTACTGTCACTTTAGGAGCTGTGGTCGATTGGAAAGTGTTGAACGAGTCTCTTTGATTCGTCATGTGTCGTGAACACCCGGAATCCACGTACCAGCCATCACTATGATCCGAAGATGCAATTAAGAGCCATTAACACAGTTTCGTTTTCAGTGATCTCTGCATTCGCAGAATTTGAAAATTTTTTTGGTTTCCTCTTTGTTCCACACTCAATCGCCTTGTGACCAGGTTTCTGACATTTGTAACACTTAAAAGGCTTGATATTTCGAACATCACGTTGGATATTCGTCTTCTGGTGTTTACTGTCCTGCTTACTAGCTGCCAGCGCCGAATCTGTGGTTTCATTTGTGGATGCAAACTGACGTTTCATCGATTCTTGAATTACTCGCTGACTTACTAAATCACTGGTAATGTTGACACCCGAATTCCCAATTGCCATAATCAAAGGTTGGAAATCTGCTGGAAGTCCACTTAGCATAATTGCAGCTACGAAATCATCGTCCATTTTCTTACCAATGCTTCGAATTTGTTGAGCAAGTGTCATAATTTTCGACAAATACGCCTCCATATTTTTCTCAAAAGCCAATCGTACATTCATTAAGCATTGTAACAGCCCAATATAACTAGATAAACTCTTATCTTCAAATGTAGATTGTAAATTTTGCCATGCTTCTTTAGCAGTCGTTGCTCCCCGAAGTTTTGGATACACAGATGAATTTACAGATTACACTTTCTGTACATTCTTCGCATATTCGTCAGTGCCAGCAATTGTGTCCCATAGTCCCTCATGTTTCAGGTACATTTCCATCGCGAATTTCCAGTCGTTGTAGTTTGTCATACCGGTCAACTTTTCAAAATTAAACAGTGAATGTCCACCCAAAGCCATCTTGAATACGTTCAGATAGTTAAACAAATAAATCTTGAGAGTTTCTCCGCAACAAAAATAATTTAAAAAAATACCATAGCAACATGTTGAACACACGCGAAAATTATGTAACCTTGATTTATCAGTTTATTTCTGTGGTATGGAAAGTTCACTAATCTCTCCTGGGCCCATAACCTACTAGATATTGACTCTAATTAGTCCCCTGTGAGATTATAAAGTTGACCTTTTAATCAGATATGCAATTCACCATATTGCCAGGAACACACATTTTTAGAGACCATTTATTCAGCGATGTACATAACGAAGATCAAGGAGAAAACATACACTACCATACATATAACACATCAAAGAGTAAAATATGAATGTTCGCAACAGTTTTTGATCCACAGAATATGTTCCTAAATTCTGGAGCAGCAGTTCCCGACATGAAACAATACTTCCAACATAACAATCAGCACAGTACACAATATATGTGCAAAAACGAATTGCACCCAATTCTTCAGCATTCCTAAATAAAGGAATTCCTGCACTGAAAATTTTAAACAAATGATTTAGCGTCTAATTACAATGTACACCGAAGTAAAATGTACAATGCATGGACCACTTCTGTGACACCAGCTTCCAACAGCAAGGGAAGACATGTCTAACATCAAATTGTGTTAAATAAACGGTTATTAAACACCGAAATAGTACAGTCATTAGCGCAACTTACAGTCAAAGTTCGATCTGTATCAACTACGCAGAAACGCTCAGAACACTTGTGCTATATTTTGAGTGATACCCATCTTTTCGACGCAATAGCTTGATCCTCGTTGTGCACCTGCAAATAGCAAACATAAAAGTTTAAAGCCAGTGAGTGTAAACAACGAAACGAATTGACCACTTTTAAACTAAAAGTAAAAGTTTATCTAAAGATATACCTGCAGAAAGTAGCAGCTAACTTTCCTCTTCTATTTGTGCACCGTAGGCAACAAAAGTAACAACTTTTTCACAAATGTGTGTTGCTATTTCGGCAGCATTTAGTCGATGGCTCCACATTTACGGCATTAGGGCATCTGCCTAAATTCTAACCCTTACCTCCATGATTCTAACCACCTTGGCTACTATCAGGGTCTGTGGACACTATAAACGTCATTGGCTGCTGGCTAGTTACCTTTGGTCTGCGTGTAGGCGTGAATTGTTGGCAATCAAGTTGTGTGTTGTGTTGGGTGTCATGATCTGAAGGTTAGGTGACTGCTTACGTTACCAGAAAGTGACGACATGGATCCGTCAAAGCAGTCTCTGCTTGACATCGATATAGATTCAAGATTGCCGGATGCACAGTTACAATTTCAAGAGTTTCCAGCTGTCGTTCCTGAGGGAGCGGCGGAGTTAACAGTGTCCCAGACAATGACGTTTAATCATTCCCCAGATACGCCCGGGTCTGATGTTGAAGGAACAGTGGACTCGCATTTGTTGAGTGAAAGTGAATCGGGAGCTGGTCAGAAGCCTAGACCATCATTTTGGACATTTGAATTTTACCAACAATTATGGGATGTTGATACGAACAACGTCGTTGACCGTATTTTGTGGTCCATTATACCGAGACCTAGCATAAATTATTTGCAGCATCATATTAAACCAAAGCCGGATCTCTATGGCCCGTTCTGGATATGTGTAACCCTAGTGTTTGCTACTGCTATAAGTGGGAATTTATTTGATTACCTTCATTCTCGAGGTGTTGGTAAATGGAGGTACGTGGCAAAAAATAATCTTAGCGTGGCATCCATTGAAGTGATAGTCACTTTTGTTAATGTACTGTTTTCTTTGTATCGAGACATATTTCAACACGATTTGTCAGTTATCGTTACACACTTAAGTGCTTGTCGTGTTTACATTCTTAAATTTACACGTTCTACGGTATCCACACAAGGAACATGTAATGAATATCGTTTCAGATATATCAGAAGGAATTAAAAGTAAGGCTTTCATGAATTCATAACCTCTGAAGAGAATAATTTTCCTTTTTGCAATCTTTACTCTTACGCCTTCTGTGGTAAAAATTTTCGCACTAGGCAATCCCATGTAAGTCTGTTCATCTATGTGTAATTGCTGCAACCTACATCCACTTTCACCTGCCTGTTAGAGTGAGGCTTTTTTTTTTTTTTACCTCTAGAACTATGTCTGCGGAAACTCGTAATTCCAGCAACCAGGAACTGTATAATCAAATGTAGCAGTTTTCTGTATCACTTTATATTGTTTTTTAAGTAACCGTCTTTGCTTCACATGCAAGATTTAGCAAAATTAAGTTATGGCTTTTCATTGCCTACTATTTATGTAAGATGATGCACCAGACAAATACTTTCAGAAAAGTCTTTCTAACATTTAAATTTATAATCAACATTAACAAGTACCTCTTTCCCACAAACTGTTTTTTTTGGATTCCCAGTATGCGTTTTATATTTTCTTTGCTTTGGCCATTGTCAGTTAATCCCTTCTTCATATAGCAAATGTCATCGATAACTTTTAATGTCTCTCATTCTAGTCTAATCCCCTCAGCATCAGAATACATCCAATCAGACCTACCCTTCTGTTGTTCTTCTTGTTGTTATATCTTACAGATACACTGTCCATATAGTGTACATATGACTGTCATAATATGATATTGTTTGGCAGTAGATAAAAAGAAGTCTTTTTATTTTCATCTACTACTTTAATATTCACAAATCAGCTGTGTGGGGTTTTAAACACTTCTCATTGAAAATGTGTATGCCATTAAGCTCTGAGCTTTGTCAAAGTATTTTCCTTTAATGTATTTGAAAGTTGCATTGTGTTGTCATAGTTCTTCCCCTGGAGAAATATGCAAACTGTTAAAATTGTGAAATCTCAAATAGAATACTGGAAAGGAAATCTGTTATTTCAGCATACTGTGGTACAGTACATTTCAAAGGTTTCAGCTGTAAGCAATCATCATTAGAGAAGTGCAATTTTTGGGAGCAGAGTTACCTGGGAAGTGAGGAATACTTGTTCAGAACCATGATTAGCATCTTCTGCATTGATCTCAACATTGTGTGAAATATTCCTTGGTCATAAACATTATCCCTACTGTCACAAAGATTCAGTTGCTTCAGACTGTGTAAACAGTCTGTTGTCTTTTAGAGAATTTATATATTATCAAGCACCCACTGAAGTATGGATACTGTTCAACAGTGTAGTCTTCTGATTTTTGTTACTGTCATAGTCTAAGATGAAAATGATTTGACTGGAAATCTGGTACATGAGTATGTACTGAGTGAGGTAGCATGGTGGTGATTCATATCTGTTGGTAAAAAGATACACATCCTTGCCTGTTTTAAGTTTACTATAGTTTTTCTAAAATCAATTCCAGCAATCTGAGCCAGCCATTGCCCCGCCTCCCTTTCCCATTCCTTTTGCAACAGGATTAATTAATAACAAGAATCTCAGTTAAAAGCTAACTTGTTGCTTGAATGGATGCCAAGTGTGATGATTTTACGTAAGAATGCTGCTTCTGCATGCACTCCTATGAGCTGTCCTTGTGTTGGATCACAGCATTTGACCTCAAATCTCTATCTCCTATGAGCTGTCCTTGTGTTGGATCACAGCATTTGACCTCAAATAAATGAATGATAAATTAACAAAGTACTAATGTGCAGATAACACTATCCCAATATCAATGGTTTTGTATACACAAAAATATTTCTCACCAAAGTGTTACTGAAACATCTAAAGAATTAAGACCTGCGACAATGGAATGAATCTCATGGGAGAAACAGAAAAGACAAATTATCTGCATCCTTATAGAATACTGGGACATGCTTTCCTGATTGCGTAAACAAGAAATGAAGCCTTGACGAATCTCTCATTCCAGGACACACCCAGCTTCACTGATCAAATGTTGACATTGGTGTGTTTTTGTTAATTATTAGCGGTATATGAAGAAATACAGCCTAGATTAGATACTACATAAGTTGCTATGCCAACCAACCAAGCAGATATTTTTCTCTTGTATAAACTCTGAGATAACTCACATTATTCATTTTATGATTGCCAACTTTTAAAAATACACACAGTAAACATCTTACAATGTTTTGTTTTCAATAAATCTAAATCATAAGTTTCACCATTTTAAGTAATTTTACAGTAAACAGATTTCGCATTAGGGAACCATCCAATTCCACTCGTCTGCTTTCACCTTTGGCAGTATGGCGAAAATGACTACTTTGAGCATATACAAAATGCAAATGATGTCATCACTACATACACATACCAACTAATGCCAACAAAAATAAAAATGACACAACAATGTTTCACTCCAACAACAAAGGGAAATTAATGGGACAACAGCAGGAAATAGGATGTTTAGGGTGGGTACAAGTGAAATATATAACATTACGAAACACCACACCATTCCAAAACAAATATTATAGAAGAAAAGAATTCTCAACTAATGACATAACACTACAGCCACAATACCAAAAAATCTACATCTGCAATTCCGAAAAGCAGAATCGGGCATTTTCCTTGACCTAGATAGCTCAAACAAAGTCCTTGATAGCAAGAAAACGACACCTACAACTCTGAAAGTGGAATTGAACATTTTCCTTGACCTGTGTAGTTCAAACATAGCTCTCGATACCTTCTGGGGGGGGAATCGCAAACTTCACACACCTACATAACTTGCAAACCACAACTCGAACACCCCCCCCCCCCCAAAAAAAAAAAAAAAAAAATTCACTAGATCAATTAAAACACAACCAATACACCATAAATATAAAACAGCAAAAACATCACAATTAGTACAGAATAAAACCAAAACAAAAATTACTTACCAACAAAAGCCTCCCTCAAAATTGTCTAGGTTGGCCAAAAAACACACACACACAAAACTGATGACATACGGCAAACTAATCACACCTAACAAAAACACCAAACACACAAACAAAAGAGAAAACACACACAATACTCACTGAAAACAAAGTAAAAACTTTGATATCCACATGACTCAGGTAAACCCATATTACCACAGTGATAACAAAGACTCAGATTAATTTAGGCAAGTATTTGACCCATTTCAGAAAAAAACTATTTGATGCAGGACCTTAATATTTTTACTGTATGTTACATGATGCTAATAGAGTCAACTGTACTAAAATCCACTTTATCCATTTTATAGTTTTAAAAAAATACTTTTTTAAATTTACTAGCAAAAATATTAAGTTTTTTCTGCAGAATATTTTTTTGTGAACTTTCTAATGGAACAATATTAATGAATGTAATACCAGACGTTGCTTTTTATATTGTGCAAAGTCTTTGAAAATTTCATTCATTTATCTATGATAATTTCTGGTATAATGGGGCATATGTACTGAGCATTTTAATTTTTCTGGGAAATTGACTTTAAAGAAAAAAACTATTGAAATTTGTTACTACTTCGCCTCTAGCTGGTCTTCCAGCTTCTTTTTCAACTTCCTGGAAGTTTGTCTTGCTTTCTTGGCCATATTAAAAGCAGACTTGTCTGCATCGGCTATCCTCATTTTATCGCAATGTTGCAGCCCAGTGATCATATTTTCACCAGGACTAATTCCCAGTTTTTTCAGTACCCAACACTTTTCAATATTACCACAATTGAATGTAATAACAGCATCATGAACTCCTAGTTTCATTGTATGCATGCCTACAAATACAGTTTTATGAAGGCGATTCCAAATTACGCTGTTGAAACATTCATTTGGGTTCTGTGTCTACCTATGCAGACATTTCCTTAGAAGGTCAAGATGAGCCAAGTCTCTGAAAATAGGTTTAATTGCTGTAATAATAGCAGCAGGAAGAGAATGCTGGTGAGAATAAGATTCTCCAGTTGCCTGAGCCCTATTGTACTTGCACCACTAATTTTCTCCTGACGGACACAATCCATGACATGGCTTATCATCAGTAGAGGACTTATGAAGAATATGGCCCAAACATCTCTTTTCATTGCCTCCAGATTTTCTTTATTTCTCTTAATTGCCTGCCCGTAGTATACCTGCAAGTTTTCTGTTTCAGTTTTAGTTAACCGACCCTGTCCTGTCACCAATTTTCCATCTTCTATTTTTTTTTCCTCTCATATCAACAGTTAGTTTTCTCAGCCTTGTTTCCAAACATTTTTGAACATGGCCTACACATTCTATTTTGCTAATAATGGCATCTCCGTATGGCTTAGAGTTGACAGTGGGTGTGACACACAAACACAATGGTAAGAAAATGCTCGAAAAAAATTTTTTACAGGAAAATCCTTTTCAGAGTACTTAAATAAAACCTTAATCCATTGAAATATGATGAAATCTGAAAATCGATTTTTTTCGACCTGAACCATGGTGTGGTCGCCTTAACCCAATACCACACATTAAACTCAATACATCATCATCCACGACCAGAGGGTGCTTTCAAATACAACACGACATCTACAAACGCAAACCAACTCAAAAACACCGCACCATAGTGTCGTCGCACATCACAACACCACTGAGTTATGGATCAGAACTGGGCGCTTCCAATGACCCTAGTTTTCTAAAACAAATAAGTTATGGCAGTAGTTGCATAATAGCATTTCTAAATTTCTCATACTTTGACTTTTGAAGATCTTTGATCAGTATGTCTGCTCATTGTTCATTTGTAGTACAATACTTTATCATAAACAAACCTTCCTTGTGCTGTTCACTAACATAGTGAAATTTAGCACCTATGCGTTTGTTTCATCTAAATGTCGCGATCTGATCATTTGGGTAGCACTTTGATTATTTACATGAAGAATGATTTTCTATCTTCTTGTGGAAAAGGCTATAATCCTCGGAATCTTGTAGATATGTAAATTGAAGGTAGAGGAGGGAGAAAGGAAAGGGAAGTAACTGATGATATCAGTTGCATCAGGGCATTTTTCTCGCTTCCTGCGCACGGGGTCCTGGGTTCGATTCTCGGCAGGGTCAGGGATTTTTCTCTGCCTCGTGATGACTGGGTATTGTGTGTTCTTCATCATCATTGACTCGCAAGTCGCCAAAGTGGCGTCAACTAAAATGGACTTGCAATAGGGTGGCCGAACTTCCTCGCATGGGGCCTCCCGGCCAACAACGCCACCTAGTGCCACCTATCCACAGGCCTGTCCATGTCCTCTATGCTCGCTAATTTTTAGATTTCCACCAAAGATCGATTGATATTGTGCATCTGTGCTGAATATTGCGAGTTCATTTCCCACCGAGGAGAATCAATTACATGATTGTGTGATGTCTGTTCTTTCAGACATGTCCAAAGGGACAGACACCACAGATTCATATAATATATTTGCCTTGCTGAACAATGAATCCACAGCCTTCAATCTGGATGCAGAATATCATTTGAGCTCTGGTGAGATTCTAAAGATTGGCAAGCATGGCAGACCTGGGTTCGGACTGCTGATAGATGGCAGTAGGTGGGAATGTGGGTTGGCCGGGGAGCGTGCTGAGATAGTCTGTGCATTGGGTAATGCAACTGCCTAGTAAACAGGAGATTCCAGGTTTGAGTCCCGGGCTGCCACACATGTGTCTGTATATGTGCGGATGGATGTGTGTGCGAGTGTGTACCTGTCCCTTTTTCCCCCTAAGGTAAGTCTTTCCGCTCCTGGGATTGGAAT
This sequence comes from Schistocerca piceifrons, assembly GCF_021461385.2. Classification (NCBI taxonomy): domain Eukaryota; kingdom Metazoa; phylum Arthropoda; class Insecta; order Orthoptera; family Acrididae; genus Schistocerca; species Schistocerca piceifrons. Next base: position 450,487,120 of record NC_060144.1, on the reverse strand, counting down.
GACTACTTATCCTCTCCCTTAAAACCCACATCCTTTTGTCTTTCCCTCTCCTTCCCTCTTTCCTGACGAAGCAACCATGAGTTGCGAAAGCTTGATATTTGTGGGTGGGTTTGTGTGTTTTTTATTGTGTCTATCTACCAGCGCTTTCGCGTTTGGTAAGTCACAGCATCTCTTTTTTAATAAATAATAATCTTATTTTGACATCCCACAAGCTGAATGTACTGTTGTCTTTAAGCAGTCATAAACCACAAAGTTCTTCGTGTTTTTTTTTTTATTTTTTTTTTTTTTTTTTTTTTTTTTTTTTTTTTTTTTTTTTTTTTTTTTTTTTTTTTTTTTTTTTAAATATAATAATGCGCACAACACAGATCACAAATGACACAAGTTGCTACGTTGCTCTGTCAATGAAATACACAGATATTTTTTCCATTTATGAACTCGTAGATAGCTCACATTATTCTTTTCATGACTGCCAACCCATATAAACACACACAGTAAACATTGGGTTTTACCTGTTCTTTAACACTTAACAGACATCATGTGTCCTGCCATTTTATTTAAGTGATTTCATCATTGTATTTAGTTTTATTTATTAATCAACTCCTGATCATATATGATATGGGTTTCATCAATTATGTGTATATTTTTGAATACATATGTATATGATACATACAATTTTATACATTCCTACATACACAACCTCTTACATGTGCAACATAATATATCACATGTACATAATCTACTAAAAGTGAAGTGAATTCGTATGCCAGTGACACAGTTGCATTGTGTTAGAATTTTTTTAATATGTGCTTTTCTCTGTGTTGCTTTCTTCTGTCTACATTTTCTCTTTATGGTTGTACGGTGGTTGTGATTGTAATTAGTAATAAACTAATATACTGATTATCTAAAACCTCATAATTTCTGTTGTTGTTGTTGTTGTTGTTGTTGTTGTTGTGGTCTTCAGTCCTGAGACTGGTTTGATGCAGCTCTCCATGCTACTCTATCCTGTGCAAGCTTCTTAATCTCCCAGTACGTACTGCAGCCTACATCCTTCTGAATCTGTTTAGTGTATTCATCTCTTGGCCTCCCTCTACGATTTTTACCCTCGACGCTGCCATCCAATACTAAATTGGTGATCCCTTGATGCCTCAGAACATGTCCTACCAACCGATGCCTTCTTCTAGTCAAGTTGTGCCACAAACTCCTCTTATCCCCAATTCTATTCAATACCTCCACATTAGTTATGTGATCTACCCATCTCTTCTTCAGCATTATTCTGTAGCACCACATTTCAAAAGCTTCTATTCTCTTCTTGTCCAAACTATTTATTGTCCACATTTCACTTCCATACATGGCTATACTCCATACAAATACTTTCAGAAACGACTTCCTGACATTTAAATCTATACTCGATGTTAACAAATTTCTCTTCTTCAGAAACGTTTTCCTTGCCATTGCCAGTCTATATTTGATATCCTCTCTACTTCGACCATCATCAGTTATTTTTCTCCCCAAATAGCAAAACTCCTTTACTACTTTAAGTGTCTCATTTCCTAATCTAATTCCCTCAGCGTCACCCGATTTAATTCGACTACATTCCATTATCCTCGTTTTGCTTTTGTTGATGGTCATCTTATACCCTCCTTTCAAGACATTGTCCATTCCGTTCAACTGCTCTTTCAAGTCCTTTGCTGTCTCTGACAGAATTACAATGTCATCGGCGAACCTTAAAGTTTTCATTTCTTCTCCATGGATTTTAATACCTACTCCGAATTTTTCTTTTGTTTCCTTTACTGCTTGCTCAATATACAGATTGAATAGCATCGGGGAGAGGCTACAACCTTCTCTCACTCCCTTCCCAACCACTGCTTCCCTTTCATGTCCCTCGATTCTTATAACTGCCATCTGCTTTCTGTACAAATTGTAAATAGCCTTTCACTCACTGTATTTTACCCCTGCCACCTTCAGAATTTGAAAGAGAGTATTCCAGTCAACATTGTCAAAAGCTTTCTGTAAGTCTACAAATGCTAGAAACATAGCTTTGCCTTTCCTCAATCTTTCTTCTAAGATAAGTTGTAGGGTCAGTATTGCCTCACGTGTTCCAACATTTCTACGGAATCCAAACTGATCTTCCCCGAGGTCAGCTTCTACCACTTTTTCCATTCGTCTGTAAAGAATTCACGTTAGTATTTTGCAGATGTGACTTATTAAACTGATAGTTCGGTAATTTTCACATCTGTCAGCACCTGCTTTCTTTGGGATTGGAATTACTATATTCTTCTTGAAGTCTGAGGGAATTTCGCCTGTCTCATACATCTTGCTCACCAGATGGTAGAGTTTTGTTAGGCCTGGCTCTCCCAAGGCTGTCAGTAGTTCTAATGGAATGTCGTCTACTCCCGGGGCCTTGTTTCGACTTAGGTCTTTCAGTGCTCTGTCAAACTCTTCACGCAGTATCCTATTTCCCATTACATCTTCATCTACATCCTCTTCCATTTCCATAATATTGTCCTCAAGAACATCGCCCCTGTATATACCCTCTATATACTCCTTCCACCTTTCTGCTTTCCCTTCTTTGCTTAGAGCTAGGTTTCCATCTGAGCACTTGATATTCATGCAAGTGGTTCTCTTTTCTCCAAAGGTCTCTTTAATTTTCCTGTAGGTAGTATCTATCTTACCCCTTGTGAGATAAGCCTCTACATCCTGACATTTGTCCTCTAGCCATCCCTCCTTACCCATTTTGCACTTCCTGTCGATCTCATTTTTGAGACGTTTGTATTCATTTTTGCCTGCTTCACTTACTGCATTTTTGTATTTTCTCCTTTCATCAATTATATTCAATATCTCTTCTGTTACCCAAGGTTTTCTACTAGCCCTCGTCTTTTTACCTACTTGATCCTCTGCTGCCTCCACTAATTCATTCCTCAAAGCTACCCATTCTTCTTCTGGTGTATTTCTTTCCCCCATTCTTGTCAATTGTTTCCTTATGCTCTCCCTGAAACTCTGTACAACCTCTGGTTTAGTCAGTTTATCCAGGTCCCATCTCCTTAAATTCCCACCATTTTGCAGTTTCTTCAGTTTTAATCTACAATTCATAACCAATAGATTGTGGTCAGAGTCCACATCTGCCCTTGGAAATGTCTTACAATTTAAAATCTGGTTCCTAAATCTCTGTCTTACCATTATATAATTTATCTGAAACCTGTCAGTATCTCCAGGGTTCTTCCATGTATACAACCTTCTTTCATGATTCTTGAACCAAGTGTTAGCTGTGATTAAGTTATGCTCTGTGCAAAACTCTACCAGTTGGCTTCCTCTTTCATTTCTTGGCCCCAATCCATATTCACCTACTATGTTTCCTTCTCTTCCTTTTCCTACTGTCGAATTCCAGTCACCGATGACTATTAAATTTTGTCTCCCTTCACTACCTGAATAATTTCTTTTGTCTCATCATACATTTCTTCAATTTGTTCATCATCTGCAGAGCTAGGTGGCATATAAACTTATACTACTGTAGTAGGCGTGGGCTTCGTGTCTATGTTGGTCACAATAATGCATTCACAATGCTGTTTGTAGTAGCTTACCTGCACTCCCATTTTTTTAATTCATTATTAAACCTACTCCTGAATTACCCCTATTTGATTTTGTATTTAAAACCCTGTATTCACCTGACCAAAAGTCTTGTTCCTCCTGCCACCGAACTTCACTAATTCCCACTATATCTAGCTTTAACCTGTCCATTTCCCTTTTTAAATTTTCTAACCTACCTACCCAATTAAGGGATCTGACATTCCACGCTCCGATCCGTAGAATGCCAGTTTTCTTTCTCTTGATAACGACGTCGTCTTGAGTAGTCCCCGCCCGGAGATCCGAATGGGGGACTATTTTACCTCCAGAATATTTTACTCAAGAGGACGCCATCATCATTTAACCATACAGTAAAGCTGCATGCCCTCGGTAAAAATTACGACTGTAGTTTCCCCTTGCATTCAGCCGTTTGCCGTACCACAACAGCAAGGCCGTTTTGGTTAGTGTTACAGGGCCAGATCAGTCAATCATCCAGACTGTTGCCTGCAACTACTGAAAAGGCTGGTGCCCCTCTTCAGGAACCACACGTTTGTCTGGCCTCTCAACAGATACCCCTCCGTTGTGGTTGCACCTGCGGTACGGCTATCTGTATCTTTGAGGCACGCAAGCCTCCCCACCAACGGCAAGGTCCATGGTCCATGGGGGGCACCATAACTTGTACCAAATAATTTTTTGATTTTTAAGGTGTAGCTTCCTTAGAGTTCCTGATTTCATCAAACTCTCCTTCCAGTTAGGCAGTTTTGCAACCAGGTGTTAGCAATACCTCAAACTTTTATTGTTCAATCTTTGAATGCAGCTAACCATGTCAAAATTTCAAATGCTTTTGATTGGTAAAGCAGTATGATAACTGCTGGCTGCTTGTGATCTATTAAAATTGTGCATCTATCAAGAAAGTCATGCAGGTCGTTGATGGTGGACTTATTTTAGAAAAATCCCTATTGGGAGAGTTAAATGATGATGTTCATGTTTAGGAAGTTCTGTAGCCTAGTTATAGCAGTATACTGGAAAGACCTTGGAGAAGGTGGATAATAATGCACTTGGCCTATAATTTGCTGCCTCCTTCTGTTTTTCACTTTTTTAAAATAGTGATAAAATTTTTCATATTTTGAAATTGTCATGATATGCTCCCTCTTCCAATGATGCATTTATGATATCAGAGAGGTGCTCATGTTTAACTTTCTTTCTTATAATATATTGTATTTCTCCTGCTTTTGTTGGATGTAAGGGAACATTTATGGTGGGGAGAGTGCATACAGTGTTCTTAGTGCCATGAAATAGCTTCCGTGGAATTACTGAGAAATATCTATTAAATTCATGTCAACCTCGTAGGTGTAGTTAATTATTTTTCAATCTCTTTGTAATATAATCTCTCTCTCTTCCAGTCTGTTTATTGATGATGTCCCAGAAATAACATATACATGTTGTGCTATTTCCTACATCTGTTTTCCTTATTTTGGGCAGTGACTTCATCTTAAATGATAAAACTTTAATGCCATCTGCAGGCAAGAATTTTTCTTTTACAGGTTGATAACGTTTACTCTTTTTGGAAAGTGATTAGTAAAGTAACACTGTGAAACCTGTATGAAATTACCAAATTCATCACGTACTGTTGAAGCACTAAATTTGTTTTTCCATTCCTCATTTTGCAGGTCAAAAGTAAAATTATTTATATTTCTGCTGTTATAATTCCTATATCTTATAATTACTTTTTCTCTTGGTAGTCGGCATTGAGGTAAACTAGCACGGATAGTATGTGCACTGTGATCTGAGAAGTGGAGCCAAGCTCTGTTGCTATGTGATTAAGGCAACTAATTATCCTAGTTCTTTCCACAATTTGTGTTTGTATGTCAAAGGAGGGCATTAATATTGACCAACTGCAGCTTTGTCAGATTCTATGAAGAATTCAACACAAAAGTCACCATATATTATTACATTTGCTGAGCTATTCTGGCATACTTTCTCTGGCGAGGAAGACAGGGAGTCACAGAAAGTGGTATGTTTCACAGATAAGAAGGGGGATTACCTCTATCATCATTCTTCAAGCATACACAATTTCCTCCATTTTTGAAACCTTAATGGGAATACTGATGATCTAATCTAAAATAAGTAGTATGAAGCTATGTCAGCTCAGACTCCTTTAGCCAGTACTCATTAATGCACACATGCGCGTGACTGACAGCATGTTGTTATCACTGGCAAGAATTTCAAGTTCACTTAATTTATTTCTCAGCCCCTCAATATTGTGACAGTATATAATTAAGGCAGTCTACTTCTGTCTGCTGTTTGTTCACACTTGGACAGAGATCGCGTTTTACTATTGCCTCTTCCAGGAAGGGAAGCCTGTCCATGAAAAAATTTCAATATTCGCTGCAACTTTCCTTGCTCTTGCAAACTGTCTTGTTTCGGGTCTCTTGGAAACATCTGTGCTGGTGGTCTCTTCTGCTGTGTCTTGGGCATCTTCTGGTGCTGAACTTGGCTAAGCTACTTTTAATTAATTTAATTAATTAATTTTAGACAATTTTGCTTGAATGGCCGGAGATAGTGGTTATGTATGTGTGAGGCGTGCCTGCTTGTGTGAATCTGTGTCTCTCCCTTTCTTTTCTGAAGAAGGCTTTTTTGTGCCTCTTTGAAACTCAACATGTCATCTTTATAGTGATTAGCAATTCATCATTTTCATAATTAAAGATACCAAGTGATTGCATTAAAGTGCTAGTCATGCATAGTCTCAAGAGGGATCATTGAATAGCTGAACATAACTGCCTGTATCACTAACTTCAGTTTCCTACAGAATTGTGAAATGCATTGTGCACTCCTTGATTATGACAAGTTTTGAAGAATGAAAATCTCCTCTGTAAAATGACAACATTAATCCTATAAACAGAGAGCTTGCAAAACTCAACTTGTTCTGTTCATCCTTCAGATTCAGAGCATCATAGACAACAGTTCCCCAGGTTGAATTTCGGAAGGCATTTAGTTCAGTCCCCCCACTAGCATTTACTAAACAAAGTACAAGCTTTTAAGTATGGGATAATATTTTTGATTGAATTCGGAACTTCCTTGATGAAAGAGCTCTCAACACATTATTCTTGAAAGGACGAAATGAACAGATGTAAAAGCAACCTTGGGAGTACTCCAGAATAGTTGTATAGGGCTGTTACTGTTTACAGTGTGTGTAAATGGCATAGTATATAATGTCAGAAGCTCCATGAGGCTGCATACGAACAATACTGTTGTCTGTAGGAAGATTTTAATGCTGAACGGCTAGTGAAATGCAGGAAGACCTGCAGTCAATCAATGATTGATTTTGGGATGGCTGTTGAACATAAATAAGTTTAACTTATTGCACATAAATAGGCAGAGATATAAATCAGTGTTTGATTACACAGTTGGTCAGGCATCGCTGAAAACAGAAACAATTATAAAATAATGAAGAGTATGAGGAGTAACTGTCTGGAGCCATGGTGGCTGGCCAATTGATCAAGAGCATCAACAGTGAGTCACCAGAAAACAGCAGGTGGGAAACACAAGAGAACAACAGACAACAGATCGCACTTCTGAATAACAAGCCTAAAGGGTAAACCAAGATAGAATACTAAGACGTAGTTAATTCAGAACCAAGACAATAATGTGTAGTGAAATCCATATGGTAATACAACGAAATCACAACTAATTGAAGGAGCAGCAACACTCCTGGCTTTAGAGAGTGGTCACGAGTCCTGATAGGCTGGCCAGACAGATGTGGTTCAACACAGCACTTACCTCGGTGCCCGGAGCACTCGCAATTGCAGCAGCTCCACCAAACAGCTGTGATTGATGTCCATACTATCTGGTGGGTCTTCAAATGCATGAAGCCAGGATACCAGATCCCTTGTCCCTGCAATGAGTATGTATGATCAGAGGCACCCTGGACGATGCTGCAGAAAGCGAACCGGTGGCATAGGTCGAGACCCGGCATAGAAGCTCACCAGCGGGGAGGAATACTGTGGGGCACCTGACAGCATGAGCGTGGGCAGCGACATCCGAGAGGATGGAGGTCCCACTGAAACCTCCACTTCCATATCTGTGTCCTTGGGAACAGTTTCTAGGCATGGGAGTTCGCGCCAACCCCTTGGAATGTCCATTATAAGATGCTGCCGGAGAGCGGAAACCAACTTGGATGGTACCCACGAGGGTTTCATGGCATTTGAGCATGCCTACACAGCTGCGCCTGGCAGACACTGCATGGTGGGCCAGATCTGGGGTTCCGTCGGCTCTGGGGCAGGAGGTGGAGGGCAGTGCGTCACTGCCACCCATGGAGGTGCTCCACTGGGCTGCAGTCGATGACATGTCTGGACTGATAAGTGCTGAGGAACAGTGTGAAGCAGCCGTGGTGGTGGATGTACCCACCGCTTTCAGCATGAGTTGCTTAAAAGTATGCATCATACTGAGCGCTTTGCCGTAGGAAGAGGGTGAAATGCTGAACTAAACAGATGCTTGATGCCATTGGAGATGCAGAACTGTTCGAAAACTGCCACTGTGAATTGGCCCCACTTATCCAAAACAATGGTGTGGGGAAGCCTGTCATTGGCAAGAATCTGGAATGACATTGAGCCACGTAGAGCCCAGAAACGGGTCAGAAAAGTCCAGATAAATGCGATCTGAGGGTCAACAGGCATTGGGCCAGGGTGCAGAAGACTGGGGTGGAGCTGCCTGGTGCCGGGCGCAAGCAGAACAGCTGCAGTCCATTTCTTCTAAATCTTTGTTCATTCCTAGCAGTAGGCATGGCAGCTCACTAAGTTTTTCGTCTGCAACACGCCCCAATGCCCATGATGGAGGAAGTGCAGAACATGGGGGTGTAGGGTAGATAGGATGATGAAACGGTGAGTACCCACCTTTGCGTCAAACAGGAGAACATGGGAGATGATGGACAAATGGTGGGAGGGGCGAGCCCAGGCCCAACACTTGGGATCGGCAGACTTTGAAAGACAAGTAGATCAATCATGGAGCACATAGTGCATGATACGTCACAAGATGGGGACGTGGCCTGTGCGTACAGTGATGTAAGTAACCATAATGGGAAACCTGTCCAAGGCATGCCCTTGTTCCTGATTGATTTGAAAACAGGACATTTCCTCTTGGCCAAAAGCCAGGTCAGGCCTTGAGGGCAAGCAGGAATAGTGTCTGCATTTACGTGTTGTGCTGTGGGCTTGTATTTAATGCTATAAGTGCAGGAGCTGAGGAAGAGTGCACCATGGTGGAGGCATTGTTCAGTCCACTCCAGAAGCCATGAACAGGGCACAAAGAGAACCACTAGCAGCTTGTGACCGCAAAGAGGGTAACTTGGTCCCAAAAATGTAAAGGTGGAACTTCTTAAGCTCAAAGATGATCGCCAAAGCCACTTTCTCTATCTGTGAGTAGTTCTTTTGAGCAGGTGTTAGGGTTGTGGGACTGAAAGAGATCCCAAAGTACAAGTGCCTGTATTTGTGTAAGTCTAAGGTAGTGTTGGTCTCCATAATATTTTGGAATTCTTCATCCAGGGGGACCTGTGAATATGCATCAGCAAAGTCTATCTTAGAGAAATATTCACATCCAAAAAGCTTTGTGAGGTGGTCTCTGGATGTGGGATGGGGTAGGATTCCAATTATGCCCAGGCACTGATTGTTGATTTAAAATTTCTACATAGCTGGAGAGAGCCATCGAGTTACTTGACCACCAACAGAAGTGCTACCCAGGAGAGATGTGGTCCAGGCATTAGATTTGACAGATTCAATTAGTCCAGCTGTGTGGAGACAGCTGTAAAGAGATAGTAAAAATACAGTAAGAGGACGTGCATGGCAAAAATGAAGCATAGTATCATCGATGTAAGAAGACTTGGGCCTGGAAAACTGCAGCACAGCCCAGATCGGGTTGAGATAGAGGCATGAGAGCATTACAGACACCAAAAATGTTGCCAGCTGAGTGACTGTTGTCAACAAACAGCCGGACGACTTGTTTGTATGTAGCTTGGACTGTAAATTTACCCCGGAGAGGAATCAAACTGTCACCGTAGGCAACCAATGTATGAGATGGCAGGGCCAAGTCAGGGGAACCAAGATGAGCGTATGCATGGAGATTGATGAGAGAAACAGTAGCTCCTGCATCCAAATGGAAGAGTGTGTTCTGGGGTGCAGTTGTGGGGGTAATAAACAACTTGGAGGTGGAAGGATGACCCTGAGAAACAACTGCCTGCACCATCTCATGTGATGCATGGGGGGGGGGGGGGGTGGCATCCGACTGAGTCAGTGGTTGACAACAAACAATGTGATGATGCCCCCCATCCTTCCCACAATAGGTAGTGCCGCGATCCAGCCATCCGTCATGTGGTTGTGCCATGAAGCAGTCAAGGCACGACAGGAGATCCTGCTGCTTGTGTTGATGGGGTGTGACAGGCTGCTCAGGAGCTGTGGAAATGTCTGAAATCAATGAATCAAGACAACACTGCTAGAAAAAAGACTTATGAGAATTCCACTCCTGAGGCAGCAGCTCGACCACTGTTATGCGAGGTTGAGCCATGAGGTGTTTGTTTGCAGCCAGTGTGATCTCAAAAGAGTGCCAGATTTTCAATGTATAGTCTAAGAAAGGGTTGTCCAGTTTGAGGGGTGCAGTATGAACTTCTAGATCAGGAGCCAAGGTGCGTTTGTACAAGTAAAATGCAACATAGACTCAATCCTTGCAAATTCATCACCCACAAGCTGTACAATTAACCAGGCTGCTTGTGGCATTGATAGAAATCGAGGCCCAATGACCACATGGAATCATTGGATAGCAATGAACACATCTCCTCGAACATGAGCAGAGCTGGATTTGAGAGTGGAGCCAAGCTTCTTTGCAAGAAAAACCTCTCCAGTCAAGCCCAAGAAATGAAGAGCAATTGTTGGAGACTGTCCTTCGAAACAGGTAGTGTTTCAGCCACTGCAAATACATGTCCCAATACTCTTTTGTATCGTTAAATGACTGAAATAAGGGTGAGTTGCACTCCCCGTGGGAATTGTCCACTGCCTGGATGGGTTGGGAACCCTGAACCTGTAAGTGATCCGAAAAAAATTGAAACTGTTGCTGCTGCTTCTGGAACAGCTGTAGCAACTGCTGCTGCTGCTGCTGCTGCTGTTCTGCAAGTTGCATAAGCTTGGCATCCATGGAACACCTGTATCATTTTATAGTGATCGGAATTTGGCAAGTCCAGGAATGACTTGAGAATCAGCGAGTCACCAGAGAACAACAGGTGGACAACACTAGAGAACAACAGACAGCAGGTATGGCATAGCAGAATAACAAGTCCAAAGGGCAAACCAAGATTTAATACTAGGATATAGCGATTTCAGGACCAAGATGACATGTAGCAAGATCTGTTTAGTAATGCAGAGAAATTGCAATTAACCGATGGAACAGCCATGCTGCTGGCTTTTAAGGCTGGCTGGACAGGCACAGCATGCAGCGGCACTTATATCGCAGCATTGTCTCCTAACAGCTGGCATCAATGTCCATGCCATTCAGCAGGTTTTCAGACCGGGGCTAGGATATGAGAGAATCCACAAATAAATCGAGTTGTAGAAAAAGCAGTCACAGTGAGATTTATTGGAAATACCATAACCAAATGTATTCATTCACAAAAGATGTATCAAACAATATACTTGATTGACCAATTCTTGCTTATTACTTGCCAGTATGTGATCTATCCTAGTTTGAATTAATAGAACAGATAGAGAGAGAAAATGCAATGAAGAGTGGCATGTTTGGTCATGAGTTTCTGTAGTAAGTATGGGAGTGTCATGGACATGCTCAGCAAACTCCAGTAATAGAGCTACAAGAGTAAATTGTACTTCATAGAGAGGTTTATTGTCCAAATTCTGAAAGAATTCCAAGAAGAGTTAGGCAACTTATTACTTCCTCTCAGATATTTCTCGTGAAATTACCATGAAGAGGAAAGAGGAGGAATTAGAGCTTGTATGGAGGCTTGTCAATAGTTCCCCTACCCGTACATATTTGCAGATGTAATAGGAAAGGTTGGAAATGTTTGTGGTACTGCTACTCAGTATGAGGTGTGGCATGTCTCCAGTCACATAGATTCTACATGCTAAAATTGTTTGGTTGCCACTTCCGTGAATGATTTTAGAAATCCCTCTGGATTGTTATCTATTCCTTTTGCCTCATATGATAGCAAGTTTTCCATAACTATTTCAGACTCCGACTCTTACCAGTAGAACCCCTATGTCTTCCCTTTCTACACAAATCTCTTCTAGCACATTATTATATTCTTTCTCCCCTTTGTACGGACCGCTCAGTGTATTATATGCTCTTTTCACTGCATGTAATAGGGGAATTTTCCTTGCATTTTTAATAATGGCACTTTTGCTTTTAAATTACCTGGAAGTTATTTTGACTTTACTATATCCTGAATCTGTCTTCCTGAAGATCGTTTCCTTTTAGATTTCTTCTAATTTTTCCTGCAGCTGTTGAGCTTTAGCTTTTTGCACTTTCTTTTGATTTCATTCCTCAGTGACTTATTTAGCTGTATCACCTTTTTTTCCCTGGTAATTTTAATATATCCTTCCTTTTTTGATCATTTGATGCATTTCTTCAGCTATATGCAATTTGTTCACAGTACCTATCTTATACTTAGTATATTTGTATGTGCAACTTCTACGGTTTGCCTATTCAGTGATACCCTTTCCTCCTCAACTGAAGTATCTAATGTGGTATTCAGTATCACAGTAGCTTCAGATTCAGAGAACTTCGATCACAAGTCGTCATTCCTCAGCCCTTCTGTAATCCATTGCCTTTGTACATCGATTCTTCTTAGTAGTTCTCTTAAAAGTGATTGAAATCTGCCTTAATTTCCCTTGCATACTCTCTTTATCATTTTGCTGAGCCCACATTCTCATGCCCTCAGCGTTGCGTTCACTCGACCCAGTGCACCACTGTGGCGTTCGCCTAGTGACGGGAACTTATGAGTCCGGTGGCCAGTGTCCTGATGCAGGCCGGAATCCCTCCATCAAAGGTTAGCATGCACAACTGCTCACCAGTTACATTGCACACATTTGTAGTTCTCTTGTGCATCCGAATTACCATCCCCTTTTCCCAACCATGGCAGTTCATCTCCTGCATCGGCGGCCTTGGTCAGGGCTTACAATTGCGGTTCGCGTCCGGTCCCTTCTGTCGGAACTGGAGTCCTTCCCATTACCACCTCTCCTCTAGGTCCATTCATATACACCTCCATGGTGTACACCTAAGCCGCAGATTCTTCTGGACCTCTCACATGGTCCTAAGGACTCCGTTAACCCTACGGCTCTCCACTATCACTTACTCTCGACGTGTACCAGGGCCATGAAGTGGATTGCACCGATAGCTCGATGGCTGATGGTCTCGTAGGCTTTGCGTATGTTCATGGAGGACACATTGAACAGCACTCCTTGCCAGATGGCTGCAGTGTTTCCACTGCAGAGCTGGTAGCCATATCTCGTGCTCTTGAGCACATCCGTTCATGCCCTGCTGAATCATTTCTCCCATGTTCTGACTCCTTGAGTAGCGTGCAGGCTATCGACCAGTGCTACCCTCGCCATCCTTTGGTGGCGTCCATTCAGGAGTCCATCTATGCCCTAGAACGGTCCTGTCGTTCAGTGGTGGTTGTGTGGACCCCAGGACACATTGGAATCCCAGGCAACGAACTTGCCAACCGTCTGGCCAAACAGGCTATGCGGAAACTGCTTCTGGAGATGGGCATCTCCAAAACTGACCTGCATTCTGTCTTGCACCGCGGTGCAGGGTTTTTCGGCTTTGGGAGATGGAATGACATAACTGCGTGTCATTAAGGAGACTACGAATGTGTGGAAGTCTTCCATGCGGTCCTCTCTCAGGGAATCAGTTGTCCTCTGCCGGCTCCGCATTGGCCATACGTGGCTAATGCATGGTTACCTGTTCCATCGCGAGGACCCACCTTGGTGTCACTGTGGCTCACAAATGATGGTCGTCCACCTCTTACTGGACTGCCCACTTTTAGCTGGTCTGCAGTGGACTTCCAATTTTCCTAGCACCCTACCTTTGGTGCTGGGTAACAGTGCCTCAACAGCAGCTTTAGCTTTACATTTTATCCGTGAGGGTGAGATTTATCATTTGATCTAAGTTTTAGCTCATGTCCTTTGTCCCTCTGTGTCCTCCACCCTAGTGCTTTTAAGGTGGAGGTTTTAATGTGTTGCAGAGTGGCAGGCTTCTCCTTTTTATTCTCATGGTCAGCCAGCCATGGTAATCTTGATCTCTTCTACATGTTCCTTGTGTCTCTCTGTGGTTTTCTTGTTTGATTTTGTCCATTTTAGTGTTTGTTGTCCTTCTGTCATTCTTGTGGGTTTCTCCTTTCCTCCAGCTGTGTTTTGTATGTCTTGCTTATTATACTCCCACCCTTGTGGAATTATTTTAATCGGAACAAGGGACCGATGACCAAGCAGTTTGCCCCCCCCCCCCCCCCTCTCTCTTTTAAACCAACCAACCACATCCTCATGTAACTCCCCTTTGTACTCCTTCCTCTACTGTAAGAGTTCCAGTACCCATTGTTATTAGATTCTGAATCTCCATTTACAACCCATATTACCCCATATAGTTCCCTCAAAGCTACTCCGTATCTTATCATCTTTTGTTTGTGACTTTGACGTGTATGTCTTAACTATTTTATTCCCAGTTGTTTGATTTTGATTCTCGTGAGAATAATAGTATTACTTTCTGAACTGTTCATAGTAACTCACGCTTTGCATTATGTTCCCATTCATAACAAATCCTACTGCAGTTATACCATTTTTTGACACTGCTGCTGTTACTTTATATTCACCTGACTATGCCATTTTCTGACACTGCATATGTTACTCAGAATTCACCTGACTGGATGTGTTAATCTTCTTGCCATTTCACTTCACTGGCTCCTACAACATCTTTATTGAGTTTTTGAATTTCCTTTTTTAGATTTTCTAGCACCTGTGCATGTTCAGATTCCTGACATTCCATCCTTTGACCCGTGGAATGTTACCCTTCCATTGATTATTCTTCAGTCTTTTCCTCTTGGTCAATCCCACACCTTGGGCAGTCTCCCCTTGGAGATCTGAATGGGGGGCTAATCTGGAATCTTATATCCTCTGGATGCATATAATGTGTCTTTAATATATTAATTCTGTTTGCAGCACACTCATTTCTTTTAATCATTATGATTCTTCCACCTGTGTGGGCATTTTCCAACCCAACGGGTGAAGGGTGCCTCGAACCCCTGTCCATGGTGCGTTTTCTGAAAAGAGAAACCATATGTTCCGTTGAAGTTTTACGTGGTGTTTTTATTGGTATTTTCCATTTGTAGGTGTCCTTTGTTTTGTGTTTTGTTTACAACATATCATCAGTATTTTTAGTGGAAAAGGCACCCCATACAAAATTATTTCTTGGTTTCTACAAGTTTATATTTTTATTCATTTTTCATCTATTTTAATGTTTTTTATTTTTTTTCAGTGAATGTGCATTTTTAATTGTTCTTTAGATTTTGCTGAAATTCAGAGTTTCTTTGCCCACTCAAAACCCTCATCTCCTTTGGAGATTCCGATGATTTGTTTTGGTTGGTTGATTTGGGGGAGGGAACCAAACAGCGAGGTCATCAGTCTTTGTGTTTTGGTAAGTTAATTAGTTGCATGTTTCAGGAATCATAATTGTGGTCTCTAGCTTTGTTTTGAAATATGTCAGTTTTTCAGTACATTTCCTGCAAAAAATATGGTAACCTGGTGACCTTTTAGATGATTTCTTGAGGGTGTTTTTACATGCATACATACATACATACAGTGCTTTTAAATTCTTCTATGGAGTAATGTTCATACTTCATTTGTGATGTCATGCATTGGTCATTTTCTGAGTTTCATATCTCTGTCATGTTGAAGACATTGTTGATCTATTAGTGGGATATCAGATCATTCACTAACCATGAAATGCTAAGGTTCCATTGTTTGATATTGTGTGTGGGTCTGCACCCGATATCGGGCTCAAACGTTTCAGCATTTGTGTTCAGCTGTGGGTTTCCCTTGTTGCATTGATTTAAATCCACTGACAAACTAAAAGGTACTTGTACTCTGCCCTTATGTCAAGTTGATCTCATGTGGGTTGACCAGCTAACACTTGAAACTTCTTCGCAGGTAAAAACTGTGTGCTGGTCAGAGAAATGAACTCGGAATCTTTGCCTTTTAGGGGCAAGCGCTCTACTGACTGAGCTACCCTTGCATGACTCACAACCCTTCCTCACACCTTTATTTCCACCACTACCACATTCCTACCTTCCAAACTTCACAGAAGTTCTCCTGTAAAACTCGAGGGCTGGCATTCCTGTAAGAAGGAATACCACAGAGACATGGCTTAGCCACAGCCTGAGTGATGTTTCCAGAATAAAATTTTCATTCTGCTACGGAATGTACACTAATATGAAATTTCCTGGCAGATAGAGCACTTATCTGTGAAAGACAAAGATCCCAGGTTCGCACCTTGGTCTGGCACACAGTTTTAATAAGCCAGGAAGTTTGATATCATCGTATCATCGCACAAGCAGCTGGTGAGTGAAAATTTCATTCTGGAAACATCCCCCCAGGCTGTGGCTAAGCCATGTCTCTGCAATATCTTTCCTACCAGGAATGCTAGTCCTGCAAGTTTCGTTGGAGAACTTCTGTGAAGTTAGGAAGGTAGGAGATTAAGTACTGGCAAAAGTAAAGCTGTGAGGAAGGCTCATGAGTTATGCTTGGGTAGCTCAGTCGGTACAGCACTTGCCCATGAAAGGCAGAAATCCTAATTCAAGTCTGAGTCTGGCATAGAGTTTTAATCTACCAGGAAGTTTCATATCAGCACACACTCTGCTGCAAAGGGAAAATTTCATTCCACCTTATACTTATTTTTTTTACCACATAAGGCGGAAGGGGTGCTTTGTGTATGTAATTGTTCCGAAAGTCTTATATGGAAGACACATATAGTTTTACAGTGTCTGCAAATTGTGTCATTTTGACATCATTTTAGTACAGTTTTTAATATTTTTTCAGAAGCCGTAATCTGGACATTCCTTAAGAGCCCATATGATTTGAAGTCATGCAATGTTTCGTACTTAGTATGATTAATTTGTTCTGTTGAATATAGCCACCTCCTTTAGCTATGTTGTGTACTTGTTCTTTTTCCATATCCTACAAAATAAATAAAGTAATTATCCAGCTGAAGTGAGCATTAAGAATAGTGTATAAAGTTGTGTATCTTGCACAGGTGTCTAAGGATTTTGGAATCCTTGCACTAGCTTCCCATTACATTTAATCTTTAATGGTTTTTGTTTGCTGCAGTAAAAATACGTTTCAGCCCAACTGTGATGTACACATCCTAATACAAGACAGAAAAATAACTTTTATGTAGAAGTTACCTCCTTGTTTAGGGGCCATAGTAGAGTTATGTGCTATGGTACAAATGTATTCAACAAGCTCCCATCTAATATAAAGCTAGAAATTAGGGAGTCCAATCAATTCAAAAGAAATTTGAAAATGTACCTTAGTAGCAACTCATATATCTAGATTCAGACAGTGGAAAGTTATGTTAGGTATGAGGGTCATCCAAAAAATAAAGACCTTTTAGTAATACAAAATGAGAAACACAATATTTATTGGAAAAAGCCATCCTTCGCTTCTCTATGTACTCACCTTTTTGTTGTATCTGGTCAGTAGCTTCCACAATCCTATGCTATACTCTTCTGCCGCCAGTTTATTAAGCCAAGTGGTTGCAGAGCAGGCCCAGCATTGACATTCTTGACCCAATATGGAGTCACCTTTCTTGATCAGATTGTGACGTGATGGGATCTGGCTGTCTGATATCTCTCCAGAGAGCAAGCGCCAGCCACTTGAGTTGCGTGATTTTTTGGAAAAAGAAGAAGAAGAAGAAGAAGAAGAAGAAGAAGAAGAAGATAAAATTCAAAGGTGTTCTATTGGTCACTTCCGATGGATTTTGTTTGAATGCAGTGACCACCTCGCTTAGCTAACGGGTGGTAGAACTTTGTAAGTCTGAAGCTCATGACTAGATGCAACTTATATTTAAATGTAGGAGGTGATTATTTAGAGAAGTGTAAGAAGCTTCATGTATGTAACAGAATTGATTTTTCCCAATAAATATTGTGTTCTTCGTTTTGTATGACTAAATAGTATTTGTTTTCTGGATGACCCTTGTACAAGTCAAGTAACAGAATTCATTGTAAAGTTACGTGACAGGTCATAGTGTATTGTAAGCAGACCTCTGTTAGCTATTTAATATAACTGAGGAAACCGTAGACTTTTTTCAGAGTAGCAGCTTTATTTCTAATTTACTTGGTAATATTTATTTGGCATAATCACAAAAATATTGCCAAACAGTATAGTGATAGTTTATTGTCAATGCAGTGTGCAGATTTAGTTGTAAGAGTTGCTTATATATACGTACCTTAACTTGTTTCATGTCACTGAAGTTTCACCTTCCCAATGGTACCTGTAGAACATAATGAATGAATGATTCTGTAAATAGACTGAATGAAGTTTGAACAGAACACTAAAGACAAGAAATGGAAAGTAGAGTTAATGTGGTGGTGTTTTAAATGGTACCATATGGTGCCTATTGCATATATATGTAACCCACTAGTAGACATTAATATGGCATGTATCCAACCTTTACCCTTATAATCTCTTGGACTCTGCTGGGGACACTTTTAATGAGCCATTCGTCCTCATGAATCAGAATCATAGGAGGTTGTAATGCCGGGGTGTGGAGCGAAATCAAAGTTCTGTCTCACCCCAAAGGTGTTCGTTGGGTTCAGGTCAGGACTCTGGGCAGGGCAGACCATTTCAGGAATGTTTCTGTCCACAAACCTTACCCCACAGATGCTGCTACATGAAATGGTGCATTGTCAAGCTGATACAGCCAGTCATTGTCTCCGAGCTGTTCCTCTAATGTGCATTGTATGCGGTGCTGTCAAATGTGTTCATATGCTTCCTCATTTAGCAGTTTCTTAAGTGCAATAAGGGGATCAAAACGTGACTACAAAAAACACCCCCATACCACCTCCTCCAAACTTCACTGTTGGCACTACACATGATGGCAGATAATGTTGAACAAACTTTTGCCAAACCCAAACCCTTCCCTCAGATTGCAACAGGATATAGCGTGACACACCACACCAAATGATACCTTTACACTACCTGAAGTGTCACTTTGCATTGACTGCAGAAATGTGTGGCTTATAAGGAGCTGCTCGACTACTATACCCCATTTTTATTAACTTCCTATGCACAGTTGTTGTGCTAGCTGGACTATAGGTAGCACTGTGGAACTCGTGAGTGATTCTTTCCATTGATTTCATGCAATTTTTTACAAGCACCCTCCACAGTGCTAGATGTCGCCTTCCATCAGTATGTGATCTCAGCCTGGTTTTGGCTTAGTTGTGATTGTTCCTTCACATTTCCACTACACAATCACATCAGCCACAGTCAACAAAGGTTGAAATGTCCCTGATGCATTTGTTACTCAGTGGCATCTGATGACTAGTCCACTTTTGAAGTCAAAGAGCTCCCCTGATTGAACCATTTTGCTGTTACTGTTTCTCTACTGACAACACAATACTCACTTTTTATACTGGCTGTTCCACCTCTTATAACATCTAGCGATCAGTTCTGCTTTACGTACTCATGAAAGCCACACGTGAACCTAGCTGTTACAAAGACAAAAAGAAACTTTGAAGTTAAAGGCAATAAACACAGTAAAAAGCTGTTTACTATTTATTTCCACACATAAGCTTGTAAAAAAGCTAACCTATGCACAGTGTGTGAAATTAATACTGCAGCTGTGGCAAGTGGTGCTGTTAATAACTAATGCTGATACCAAAATGTGCTGCTATACTATATTTAGTGCTTATAGTGACCAGTACGAAGGCAACACAGTGTAAGGAAACTATTCTAGACGAATTATCATTTAACTCACTATTAAAGTGAATATATTTTGTCACAAAGTTACATGTGAGGGTGAGGACACAAACCTCGTGTTCTTAAACACTGACACATGGTGTCCGAATGTACTGACACGTGTGCATCCAGGGAAAGTGGTCTGCCTCTGTTTCAATATTCCTTGTATATAACAGTGTGCGTGGTGGAGGAAATTCACTTGTAGGAATTATATCAGTATTTCAGGTGCTTGTGGCTGAAGCATAAATGTTATCTACAACTACATCAATGTTCTGAAAGCCACAGTACACTTGTTGACATGTGATACTATGTACTTTTACAATTCACACTTGTTGACATGTGATACTATGTACTTTTACAATTTGCACCCTATCTAATTACAGTTGTGGTTGGAGCAAGTAGAGAACATTAATTAATGGTGTTTAGTGTATCCAATGCACAGAGAGAGTAGTTTGAAGAATCATAAGGATCACATGAAAGCATATGAAAGATTCTCTCTCCAGGAGGATAACAATACGTGACATATGGTATTGGCATTATGGTTGTCCTTTGGATAAATAATTTTGCTGTAGATCACTTAAGGACATCCTTTGGGTTCCAGAGTCATCAAGTGCAGAACCTAGAACACAAAATTTCATTCAGGGAACTCTGTATTCTGTGTCTGATAATTGCAGTAGCCAAAACACATCTTATGGAGAAAATATCCTTAAGTGATTGAAATGCAAACTGATTTATTTGAAGAGTGAAATGACCGAAGTCCCATACCTGGAATTTGTTCTTTTATAAATAAATATAATTACCCTTTAAGCTGTCTTCAAGTTAAATGATAAAATTAGCCATCGTGATGTGCATGTCAGCTATCATTTTGTAAATCTAAATTGGAATTTCGTTAATGTACAGTATTCTTGATAACAGAAACTCTTCCAGAAAGTTACTGCAATTGCAGTACATCTGTACTAACTTGTTTGTTTACTGTCTGTCACTAATAATTTTCAGATGATCAGAAGTAAGTCTCTACAGTCATCCTTTGTTTTCAGAATTACCGAAAGAAACT
The DNA here is from genome assembly GCF_021461385.2 of Schistocerca piceifrons. NCBI lineage: Eukaryota > Metazoa > Arthropoda > Insecta > Orthoptera > Acrididae > Schistocerca > Schistocerca piceifrons. The sequence continues at coordinate 450,466,510 of NC_060144.1, read as the reverse complement.
ATCATCGCTTTTTTACTTGTCCACCTCAAATATACAAAACTTCACATGCATTTTTCACATCTTATAACAGGATTTCTGCATGCAGAATAGAAGCCTTTTACATTGAAAGCTAAGAAAATTTTTTCAAGATAAATGTGGATCTCAGGTGTACTCCTGATACATCCTCATGCATAACTTGAGGATAACTAGCTGGACTTGTGGTTTCAGCGTTTAAAAATAAGTGTGTTATGCAAATTGCTTCTGCTTTTCAATGATGCCATAAAGAGGGAGAGATACAGGTCGTGTTTTGATGCTGTCGTTTTGTGACAGTTGGGTACATGGATTTATTTGTTTGTGATGTAGATAAACCTTTTTCATCTGATGGTGTGAATGGATATGCATGTGAGTTCGTGACATTACTGGTGCTTTCAGTGCCCTCATCACCTCTCGATTATGGAAAATTCTTGTTGAAATACAAACAATGACATGTGAAAAGACAAGCATTCATTACGTGAACTTAGTTAAATTGGTCATATTTCCATGGGTGGTATTCATGATAAATGTTGCAATGTGTAAGTGTGTCTTGAAACAAAAGTTGTTCGCACTCCCTAAAATATATAGTTATGACTACATGCTAATTTTTAAAGATGTGAATTGTCAATTTATTTGTATGTAATAATACCTGTATCATGTTGGGAAATAGGCTGGCACCTAAAGTTGAATATGCTATAACTTTCTCTGCATGGTGAATGATTATGTTTTCTTATACTATAGTTTATCTATTTTATTTCATCTCTGTGAGTAAACTGTGCCATTCTGTTTGCTTCTTTTCTCTTTGTTGAAGATACATTAATAGTCTCAAATGTTTGCAGGTATGATTTTCATATGGTAACATATGCGGCAACAGCAGTATTTGGCTACGCATGGGCTGCGCCAGCAGCCTTGTGGGCACTTGCACGATGGAGAGGTTCATCAGGTGGAGTTAGCTTCCTTGAATTGACATGTGTATATGGATACTCACTGGCAGTGTTTGTACCACTATCACTGGGCCTGGTAGGGGCAGCAGCATGGCCATGGCTGAGGTGGTCACTGGCGTTGATTGGGGCAGCTTTGTCATCACGAGCCCTGCTGTCAGCAGCATGGCCAGCATCTGCTGGAACACGACCCCGTGCTCTTCTGCCGGCTCTTGCAGTCGGCCTACATGCTCTTTTAGCTGTAGTATTTGTATTGTGTTTCTTTCATGGATCCCCAACACCCTACACTTCTGTTTCCAGTAATATTTCACCATCCACTGATTCTGTGCCTAAGGCTGTTGAAGGACCTAAACAAGAAACTGCAGCACACTCTGGGTGAGTGCTTTACAACATTAATGTATCTCCTGTTCACGCACTGTATAAGTTACATCTGTGTTTTTGAACACTGGGTATTTTTCCGAGTGAACGCTGGATATTTTTCCGAGGTATGGAGAGTATTGTGTAAGCTGCATTTATGTAAAGTCTTTCTATGTTGTAATGTGTAAGCACAAAATTATTGTCAAATTATGTTCTGTATCAGTATCTGTTGTAAAAAATAAAGAACAAAAGATAAATATTTATGTAATTTAGTAAAGAAAAAACTTTAACTATTGGCAGAGCAATTTGAAGATGGTACCAGACTGAAACGAGCTCGTGTGCTGCAAAATGATTGTCATATGAACTTCTAGCATAAGATATAAGACTGAATAAAAAATATAGATTAGCTGAAAAAATCAACAACCAGTTGCGCAAAAGAAATAATGTGATAATTATTATCTTCTGAAGGTCAGCAATAAGTGTCTGAAACCAATAAAGAAATAAAATTTCTTTTGTGCAACTGGTTGCTCATTTTTTCAGCTAATAGACATGCAGTTGCTGAAGATAGATAAAGTACTAAAAAAATATAGGTATTTGTAGCTTCACAATAGCAACAAAAAGGATCCTTTAACAAGTGAGGCATGGAGTCTAAATTCCATATACTCTTGTTGTAATCATGTCTGCAGAAACAAGAACAAAAAACACTAACTTCACAGTCCAGAATCTTGTGGTACAGATAATGATTAGGCTTTGCCAGATTTTTGGTGTAACTCTGGTACCAGCTAGTCTTAGACAAGTCAGTCACTTCCTTGTTGTCACATAGTATTTTCATAGGATCCTCTGTGGAGTTCAAAGGTATTTCCTTAGGTAATCTTGGAAGTTGTAGAGCTTCCTGATATAAGGTCAGGACCATACATTTTACCTCAGTTGTTAAGGCTACTACTGGCTGTCTATTACTATGCCAGTATTTGCTGGTCCTTGAAATTTAAATAGCTATCCAGTCATAGTCTTTCTCCAGGTCAATCTTCATCACAGTAACCTATGATGTGGCAGTCCTCCTGTAATTTTTATGATGCTATGCCAGGTGTGATATTTGTGATACTTGCAAAGGATGCAAATTGTAATCCCCATATACTACAAAGTGGGTTCCTGAATGTAACGCTTTCCACCATAAAGATTTGCCGTGTGCAGCAGGAGGCAACTTGCTTACTTTTCATATTATTAAGATGACTTGCTGTCATTGTCCCACTCGGTTTCTTATCTGATGACTGCAGATTTTAACATGCATGTAACAAACACTCCACTGCAGAGTGAAAATTTCATTCTGGAAACACAGTGCATTACAGAGTGGAAAATGGAAAAATCTCAACACCACTAAAATGAGAATTGCAAAATAATTGGATGCCACTTTATTTTCTTTATTCATAACATTACAAAATCAAGGAAACAATTCTGAGAGCCAGTCTACTATTAATGTTCACAGCAAAGTTTCCAGATACCAATCATTATTTCTCAAGCACTGTAAAAAGTCATAAATAATGCTTCACACAATCTGAAGGTCAGCATAAGATCACACATGTACTTTTTCTTGGGGCAACTTTTAGCAAATTGTTCCATTGTTACACAAAATCACACTTCTTACACTGAATCTGGTGTTGCCTCTCCGAAAACTGATTGTAGACTCTTCCACATGATCCTAAGATTAACGTGACATTGCACATATAAGTCATCCAAGATAGTTTCCAACAAATTGTTCCCTTTTACGTGAGATAGTGCCTCATACACGGATTTACATGTTCTCTCTTCAGAAAACAACCATAGACTCTTAGTAAGCTATCTTCAGAGACTGGTACCTGACCCACTCAGGACGTGCTTGTGATTGGTTTATGCTGTCCTCCAATAATTATCAATAATAACTGAAATTTGCAGTTAGTTTCAGAGTATAACTTGAGAGTTATTGAAATTATTGTTAACAAATTGTGTGCAGGTAACATCAGCAGCCCAGTTGGAAATGTATACTAACATTCAGTCAGTAAATCTAAATAATGAGATACGCTTGTTGATGCCAAGCTTCTTAGGTCAATCCCTGCTTTGTCTAGAGATTCCAGCACAATACAACTTCTACTCACCCAACCGTTCTCATGCTCTAAGATGCATCTGTTGCATGATGCTATGAGTGCACATCTTACTTGCTTATGGTGATTTGAATCATTATATACTGTACGTTAAGGAGAGGATGAGGGAGATTGGAGTTTAATACACTATTGTAATGCCTATGTTTTACAGTGCATGCATGTCCAAAGGAACAGGCACAGTGGCATCTACAGCTGTAGTGAAATGTACTTGCAGTTATGAGTATGGGCAACAATCAGCTGTATAATGTAATGACAATGAAAATTTATGGCGACCTGGGATTCGAACCTGGATTTTCATTGTTGTCTTTCCATTATACGGTTGATGATGGTCTATAATCGCAGCTGCAAATACATTTCTTGCATTGGGGTTTAATGCCCTGTTGGCATCAAGTTCATTAGAGATGGTGCACAAGCCCAGATTGTTTCACAGATGGGGAGGAAATTGGATGTGCTCTTACAATGAAACTCCACCAATATTTGCCTGGAAATCACGGAAAACCTAAATTAAGATGGCCAGATGTTGATTTGAACCGTTGCCCTCCCGAATGCGACTCCAGTGTGCTAGTCAGTGCGCCACCTTGCTTGGTTACTGTACATTAAAGTGAAACAACAAAATATAACAGTGTATGGGTGGAAATGTGGAATATACACCACACTCCACTTTAGACAACAGGAGATTCATTTCTGGCCATATTCAGAATTGAGCATACGTTAAACTGCCTGTTGTTTCACAGTAGGATATGTTCTTTACAGCTCCTTGCTCTTATTACATGTTCTTTCCAAAGGAAGCATTCTGGCATTCACCTTATACAATTTAGGGAAACATCTGCTTTACTTGCAATTTGGTCAGGTAGGTAGACTTATTGCCTTAATTTAATTTTCGAACCACTGTAAAGATGAGTGATACAGGCATTAGTGACAGTGGTGTTGAGAAACAGCTGAAATGACTGAAATTGAAAAAAAGCTATGAGGTCCAATAGAATCCCCATCAGATTCTATATCAGATTTGTGGCAGAGTTATCTCCCTTTTATTTTTTATTTTCTTTCTTTCTTTCTTTTTTTTTTTTACATTTGAAAATGTACACCAAAATTAGTATACTAATCTTCACGTATTGTTCTAAGTGTAATGAACCAAACTGTGCCTATAGCTGCAGCACTAAACTCCAGACGTTGACCACTGCAGTCAGTGACCCATGCCAACAAAGCACCTTCTGCCACAAGTCACTTGTGCACTCCAGCCTACTTCCGCAAGGCAACGACTGAGTCCTTTGACATCAACTATCTTTCAAGAAGCTTCCATATGGTGGGGGTATGCAGCAGCGCTACTTCTTCCACATGATCTGTCTTCAGACAGCCGTGTTTATGCTCCTTGGAACCAGTAAGTCACCATCAGACAGCTTGGCTATGTTAGAACATCCACCCTTTGTCAGATGCTGCTGTGAAGACATTGCCGTACCTGTGATGCAGCTGCCGTCATGTTCACTGAGCCTCAAAACCTTAAGTGCTGCCTGACTGCACAGTCTCTTGGTAGCCTTTCTCTTTGCTGCCGCTATGGTTCTAATTGCCAGGATCTTGCTGCCTGTGCATGTTCTGAGACTTAAACAGAGGTTCTCCTAACTCCATGCTGCTGGAGGCCGTCATTCGTATACACAGTTCTGCAGCCAAAGGTCCAGGGTTTCAGTCCCTTTCACTTGGTTGCTGCCAGCCGAGCCAAGTCCTGTGACTACCACTACCTTGCCAGCTGATGTGTCAGCATTGCTGAGTAAGTACTACTGCCTCCTCGCGTGCATACACTGCAGGGCCATCTGCTGCACCTACTTTACCAATGCAGGGGGGTCAATGCCGTTGATGAGTGCATGGAGATGTAGTTGTTCAAGCTTACTGAAATAAAGAATTGTCATATATACCAACTGTCTTTCTGCAGTCACTCCCTGTGGACACCTGTCTCCCTCGCCAGCCACATGAATCAAGGGTGCCTAGGTGATAATCCCGAATGCCTTGGACAAACGAGAAGAATGGCTCTTTAACCACCCCATATTAGTCATTGCACACCCAACCCACTACATAAGCAAGTTCACGACCTTGACTGTGTTGTGGTTTGCCCTGATTGTATTCAAAGATTGGATGACGTAGCATATACCCCAGTCAGGAAGCAATAGCCAACCAAGACAGACGCAGCAACAGGGAAGTAACCGCTTTTGTGACATTTACGAGTTCCTAACCAGGAGCAAATTTTATTATATCTTCTGTGTGCTTTAATAGTTGAGTTTGAGTTTCTGCGTGTAAGCTTTAATATCTAATAGCCACAGTTCTCATGTTTTCTTTTGCGTCAGAAAGTAAACTGATTTTGTGACATACTAAAAGTTCCTAATCAGGGGCAAATTATTTAGTTTCACCTGAGTGCTTCGGTAGTTAGGTTTTTGAATATCTGTGTATTACTAGACACAGTTAATGCGTTTTCGTCAGGGTCTACAGTAGATTTGTGCAGCATGTGCCGATAGTCAGTTTATCTGCATAATATAGTTTTCCATGGTCTTTAGTATGGACAGGGACTGCAATTGTTGTGTGCGGATGCGAGCTGAGTTGGTTACACTTCGCTCTCAGCTTCAGGCTGTGAGACTGTGATGGCTTTGGTTACACAGCTTGAGGCTGCAGTGGATGGGCACCACTGTTGTGGCCCAGCTGTGGGGATCCAATGGACGTCCAGCACGTCAGAGTCCTCTGATCGGTCCTCACCAGTGGCCAACCCAGCTACTGCTCATACTGAGACTGACCCCTCACCTGTGGTCGAGTCGGAGGTCGCCCCAGGGTGAAGCAGGCGGCGAAAGACTTTCCAGGCGGCCACACATAAGGGCGCTCTGGTTTGTCTGACAAACAAGTTCCAGGTGCTGTGTGTGGCTGACATGGTCGCTGAGCCAGATGCTGTCGCCTTTCTAGTTTCAGAGGAAACCACTCAGCCTGCAAGATCCAGGCAATCACAGAGGGTGGGATTGTTGGTAGTTGGGAGCTCCAACATTAGGCACATTATGGGGCCCCTTAGGGACTTGGCTGTCAAGGAGGGTAAGAAAACCAATGTGCACTCCATGTGTTGGGAAAGTACCAGAGCTTCAAGCGGTAATAGAAAGCACTGATGCTCAAATCATTATAGGCACTGAAAGCTGGCTAAAGCCGGATATAAGCTCAGCCAAAATTTTTGCGAAGAACTTAACGGTGTTCCGAAAGGATAAGCCAAACACGGTTGGCGGTAGCGTGTTTGTTGCTGTCAGAAATAGTTTAACTTGTCGCGAGATTGAAGTAGATACTTCCTGTGAGTTAGTATGGGCAGAAGTCATTGTTGACAACTGGAATAAAATAATAATTGGATCCTTTTACTGACCTCCCAATTCAGATGATACAGTTGCTGAAAGATTAAAAGAAAACTTGAGTTTGATTTCAAACACGTACCCGACTCATACGATAATAGTTGGTGGCGACTTTAATTTACCCTTGATATGTTGGCAAAAGTGCATGTTTAATTCCGGAGGTACGCATAAAATATCACCCGAAATTGTGCTGAATGCATTCACTGAAAATTATTTCGAGCAGTTAGTTCATGAGCCCACGCAAATAGTAAATGGTTGTGACAATATACTTGACCTCTTAGCAACAAGTAATCCTGAGTTAATAACGAGCATTAAAACCGATTTAGGGATTAGTGAGCACAGGGTTGTCGTAGCAAGATTCAATATTGTAATCCCCAAATTCTCGAAAAATAAGTGAAAAATTACCTATTGAAAAAAGCAGATAAAAATTAACTTGACACCTTCCTGAGAGACAATCTCCACTCATTCCAAATTAATAATAGAAATGTAGACCAGATGTGGCTTAAATTCAAAGAAATAGTATCGTCAGCAATTGAGAGATTTATACCAAATAAATTAACAAACGACGGAGCTGAACCTCCTTGGTACACAGAACGGGTTAGAACACTATTGCAGAAACAGCAAAACAAACATGCCAAATTTAAACAGATGCAAAATCCTCAAGATTGGCGATCTTTTACAGAAGCTTCAAATTTAGCGCGGCCTTCAATGCAAGATGCTTATAACAGTTTCCACAACGAAACTTTGTCTTGAAACCTAGCAGAAAATCCAAATAAATTCTGGTCGTATGTGAAATATGTTAACGGCAAGAAACAATCAATGCCTTCTCTGCACGATAGCAATGGAGGTATGATTAAAGACAGTGCTGCCAAAGCAGAGTTACTAAACACAGCCTTCTGAAATGCCTTCACAAAAGAAGATGAAGTAAATATTCCAGAATTCGAATCGAGAACAGCTGCCAACATGAGTAAAATAGAAGTAAATATCCTCGGAGTAGTGAAGCAACTTAAATCACTTACTAAAAGCAAGTCTTCTGGTCCAGACTGTATACCAATTAGGTTCCTTTCGGAGTATGCTGATGCATTAGCTCCATACTTAACAATCATATACAACCATTCTCTCAACGAAAGATCCGTACCCAAATACTGGAAAGTTGCACAGGTCACACCAATATTCAAGAAAGGTAGTAGGAGTAACCCACTAAATTACATGCCCATATCGTTAACGTCGATATTTGTCACCTACTGCACCACATTTATGTAGTTATGATTTCTTGTTGTAAAAGCCTGCGGTTACCGTCTGAAGTTATGGATCCCATTCTCCTTTCTTGTTATCATATAGTTCTATGTTGTTGAAGATTGATAGGTACTGCTTTTGTTGTGTGCAGGTGGAAGGCTGCTGTCTGGAAACAACTAGAAGGTTATTGATGGGCTTAATTCCATAGTACCCCAGCAGCAGTGACATCAAGGAACCTATGGTAAAAACTGTAGCATTTCCAGAATCTCCAAAACTTTGCTGGCACTGGGTTTTTCAGTGGCAGTGGTAGCAGTGTATATGTAGCGAAAAAGAAATTGATAATATCTAGTGAGGTGATAATGTATTATGAATAAAAAATAATGTGGCCCAGGTAAGTGTCAAAGGCAGGTTAAATATGTTAATTCAGTGTGTGTTATTTTTAACACCTCCTTCAAGTGCGATTATGCCAGAACGCTTGAGAGAAAACTAGGTGAATATCACATACAAATTTACTAACCATGTTATGGTAATAGATGTGTTACTACAGTCCCCCAGATATGATGAATGAAACTTGGATATTTATGACTCCCTCCCAATTAATGTATCAGACAGTGTTCACAATTTTTGTAACCAGGCCATAACACACAGCTAAAATTTTAATTATGTTGAGTTAAATCCACTTTAAATTTAATCATTGAATTTGTTCGTTTGGCAGAGGCTAACCTGGAGAAAATTGTGGTCTTTTGTTGTATTGATGGACGTTGCTTATAAGCCAATGATTACGTTTACCTCGGTGGCTTTTTGCTGCAACTTATAAATTGTATCAGATCTGATGATTATGCTTTCGTAAAATTCAAACTTGAATGATAATCTTCTGTTAACCCAATAACTTCAGTTAAACATCTAGTAAAACTGAGTCGCTGTCTTTGTCCACAAATTTATAAATCCAGTACTACTTCAAGATTTAGTAGCCAGAGAAATAAATGTTTACACTTCTTTGTATTTTACAGCTTCATAATGTATAGAGTTGACATATCACAGACATTAACAGTTTGATGTCAAAATACAGTCTGAACCTTTTGCATGACATATACATTGGTGTTATACTTTTGATTTTCATTTTTTTAGTTGATTACTTTACTTTAATTAATTCAGAGGGGTGCAACACCAGGCAGCAGGATCTGCACAATGTCACTGGCCTTTGCTGTGACTGTAGTAGCGCTTGGCTTATTGTCTCTAACTACACCAAAAAAGATGCTGCCTTTTTCATACTGCAGCACTGGCGTTCTCATCAAGTAACATAAGAAAAGAAACACTTTTGTATGAACAATAATAACAAAATAACACTGTCTAAAACAAACTTCAATTTCTTTATGTTATCAGTAACTGTACTATCCCATCTCCTCCTCACTTGTACACGCTAGGCAATGAGAATACTGGTGAGACAGCAGTTAAATTTCGTTTCACCACATCTCCCACTTGCTAAACAGGCATTACAAGTGAGAAGACCATTACTAGTTTGTATCTTCTTACTTACTATGTGGTACTGTATATTGTACTAGGTCATCATTTTATAGCTTTTTAACAAGGTAATGGGTCAAAGTTTTACTGTCAACTGGTAACATATCAATTATTTCCATCAGAACTGTACTAATGCAATTGTTCTAAAATGAAATCTATATCTACATCTACATGGTTACTCCACAATTCACACTTTGAGTGCCTGGCAGAGGGTTCATCGAACCATTTTCATACTACTTCTCTACCATTCCACTCTCGAATGGCGCGTGGGGAAAAAGTAACACCTAAATCTTTCCCTTCGAGTTCCGATTTCTCTTATTTTATTATGATTATTTCTCTCTGTGTAGGTGGGTGTCAACAAAACATTTTCGCATTCGGAAGAGAAAGATGGTGATTGAAATTTCATAAATAGATCTCGCCACAAAGAAAACCGCCTTTGTTTCAGTGACTGCCACCCCAACTCGCATATCATATCAATGACACACTCACCCCTATTGTGCGATAACACGAAACAAGCTGCCCTTCTTTGCACTTTTTTTTATGTCCTCCATAAATCCTACCTGGTAAGGATCCCGTACCGCACAGCAATATTCCAGCAGAGGACAGACAAGTGTAATGTAGGCTGTCTCTTTAGTGGCTTTGTTGCATCTTCTAAGCATTCTGCCAACAAAGTACAGTCTTTGTTTCGCCTTCCCCACAATATTATCTTTGTGTTCTTTCCAATTTAAGTTGCCCGTAATTGTAATTCCTAGGTATTTAGTCAAATTTGCAGCCCTTAGATTTGTGCGATTTATCGTATACCCAAAATTTATCGGATTTCTTTTAGTACCCATGTGGATTACCTAGCACTTTCCTTTGTTTAGTGCCAGTTGCCACTTTTCGCACCATACAAAAATTCTCTCTAGATCGTTTTGTAATTGGAATTGATCGTCTGATGATTTTCTAGACGGCAAATTACAGTGTCATCTGCAAACAATCTAAGGGGGCTGCTCAGATTATCACCTAGATCATTTATGTAAATCAGGAACAGCAGAGGGCCTATGACACTATCTTGTGGAATGCCAGATATCATTTCTGTTCTACTCGATGATTTACTCTGAGAGGAAATCATGAATCCTGTCACACAACTGAGACAATACTCCGTATGCAAAAATTTGATTAATAGTCACTTGTGAGGAACGGTATCAAAAGACTTCTGGAAATCTAGGAATATGGAATCGATCAGAGATCCCTTGTTGACAGCACTCATTACTTCATGGGAAAAAGAGCTAGCTGCGTTGCACAAGAACGATATTTTCTGAATCCGTGTTTGTTATGTATCAATAAGTCATTTTCTTCAAGGTGATTCATAATGTTCGAGTACAGTATATGCTCCAAAATCCTACTGCAAACTGAGGTCAGTGATATTGGTCTGTACTTCAATGGGTTACTCCTATTTCCTTTCTTGAATATAGGTGTGACTTGTGCTACTTTCCAGTCTTTAGGAAGAGACCTTTCATCAAGTGAGCGGCTGTATATGATTGCTAAGAAAGGTGCTATTGTGTCTGCATACTGTGAAAGGAACGTGATTGGTATACCATCTGGACCAGAAGACTTGCCTTTTTAAAGTGATTTGAGTTGTTTCGTAACACCTAAGATATCTACTTTTATCTCACATTATTTCTGACTCATCCATCTCTTTAAAATATATCAGGGTGCTTGTTTGTCTATAAGTCTCTAAGTTGTTCTTCACTTACGTCATCCATAATGTATAACCATACCAGAGAAGGAAAGTTGCTACTCGCCAGTCATGTGATTTACAAGCTAAGCTGCAACCTCTGTGCTACATTCTATGAAGGCATGACAACCAACAAGCTCTCTGTCCACATGAACGGCCACTGAAAAACTGTGGCCAAAAAACAAGTGGCCCACCCTGTTGCTGAACACGCTGCCAAACATAATATCCCTCATCTCAATGACTGCTTCACAGCCTGTGCCATATGGATCCTTCCCACCAACACCAGCTTTTCTGAATTGCGCGGGTGGGAACTTTCCCTGCAATACACCCTATGTTCCCGTAACCCTCCTGGCCTGAACCTTCCTCAGTCACTGTCCTCACGCATCCAGCCCCTTCCCTGTTCCCATTCCAGCACTACACAGCCGTCATTTCACCGCCACACCCAGTCTTTTAATTTCTTTTTATTTCTCTCCTTTCCGTTACTTACCCTCTCCCCCCTCCGCACCTTCTCTCCTGCCCTCCGCCTAAACTGCAATACTTCACTGTTCGCCACTCCCACCATACTATCCGTCCCCCTCTCCTCCTCAGCCTTCTCCTTACCCCCACCCAGCTGCCACTCCCATCGTGCACTGGTGCTGCTGTTCGCAGTGCGGTTTCAGCTCTCTGAGACTGCAGACGTGTATGCAAGTTGCGTTTACATGAGTGTGTGTGTGCGCGCATGTGTGTATGTGTGTCTACTGCTGACAAAGGCCTTAATGGCCGAAAGCTTTAATTGTGTGAATCTTTTTGTTGTGCCTATTGCAACTCAGCATCTCCGCTCTATGGTGAGTAGCAACTTTCCTTCTGTGGTAATGTTATATTCCACCCTGGATTTTCCATGGTTTGATAATGTAAAATCACATATACGATTTGACATGAAAGTTCCAATTTTCCCTTTATGTATGTAATGTTTAGTTTCCTTACTTGGAAGCTTGTAATGCAAACGTTCGTTGTTGTTATTGTAGCTGTGGGCGTATTTTAGGCCCTACAAGAAACAATAACCATTATTTAAATTACAAGTTCCTCATTATTCACCCCTTTATTATGATATAGTTGTAAGTATTCATTCCATGTCATAGTATTCACCAGTCAAATGCACTTAGCCATATGTTACCACAATGGGATAGTTATGTATTGTATAAGTTATTGACTGTTTCCAAAAATTATTTGGTTCACAATCATTGCTGTAGAATTAATTTCTGATTAGTCCATTCAAGACTCATAAATAAGCAGTGTAATATGTTATACCAACAACATTAAGTATTGAGAGATAATGTTAGAGCCAAGCTTTCTAAGGTATCCATTATATAATTGTCATGCTGAGAGCCATTCCTATACTCATTCTCTTAACTGAAGAACTGTGGTCATTGCCAACCTCTTAAGTGTGTTCAGATCTGAAGTAATATATTCTAGTTTTCAGTAACCTTACATATTTCGAAATATACTTTTCTCACACACAGTCATAAGCCATTTCATTCTGCGTGTTCCATGATAAACCATAAAGTTAACCTACTTTCAACATCCATGTACCGCAGTGTATATTCATTACAATTCTTTTCCTTCCCAATAGTGACAGACTGTGTTCATGGTTGGAAGATGACAACATGATGTACACTTCAGTCTAACTCTTCGTTGTATAAATTCCACTTCATCAACTATTATACCTCATAGGATCCGTGCACTGCAGTAAATGTACCAAAGAAACTGATACACCTGGCTAATATCGAGCAGGGGGCCCCACGATCATGCGGAAGTGCCACAAAACGATGTGGCATCGACTTGACTAATGTATGAAGTAGTGCTGGAGGGAACTGTTAACATGAATCCTGCAGAGCTGTCCATAAATCGTAAGAGTATGAGGGGGTGCAGACCTCTTCTGGACAGAATGTTGCAAGTCGTCTCAGATATGCTCAATAATGTTCATGTTTGGGGAGTTTGGTGGCCAGTGGAAATGTTTAAACTCAGAAGAGTGTTCCTGGAGCCACTCTGTAGTAATTCTGGATGTGTGGGGAGTCACTGGAATTGCCCATGTCCGTCAGAATCCACAATGGACATGAATTGATGCAGGTGATCAGAAAGGATACTTACGTACGTGTCACCTGTCAGAGGCATATCTACATGTAGCAGGGGTCCCATATCACTCCAACTGCTCATGCCCCACACCATTAGAGAGCCTCCACCAGCTTGAACAGCCCCCTGCTGACATGCAGGGTCCATGATTCATGAGGTTGTCTCCATACCCGTATACATCCATCCGTAAGACTCGTCCAACCAGGCAAAATGTTTTCAGCGTCGGTGCTGACAGGCCCAGGTGAGGCATAAAGCTTTGTGTTGTGCAGTCATCAAACAATGGTACAAGAATTGGCCTTCAGCTCCGAAAGACCATATCGATGATGTTTCGTTGAATGGTTCACATTCTGACACTTGTTGACAGCCCAGCATTGAAACAGGCAGCAGTGGAAGGGTTGCACTTCTGTCACAATGAATGAATCCCTTCAGTCGTCGTCGGTTCTGTTCTTGCAGGATCTTTTTCTGGCCGCAACAATGTCAGAGATTTGATGTATTACTGGGTTCCTGACATTCACAGTACACTCGTGAAATGGTCGTATGGGGAAATTCCCATGTCATCGCTACCTCGGATATGCTGTGTGCCGTCGGTCATGCATCAACTGTAACACTTTCGTGTTGTCTCATTCTCACTGTAAGCTTGTACCATGGGAAGCAAGGAGAGCATGTTGTTTGGTGTCTGGTATCCTCTTCTATAACACAAGCTGCACACATGTATTAACAGGGTTCTTTATTCTTAAGAACAAGAGGTTACTTAGCTTAAGATAGTCCAGGTGTGGTACAAGCTCTTCTGTAATAGTCCCTGTTAGCCTCACTGCTGGTGAAGAACATGTCCTGCTATGCACACTACTCTGGTTACTAGGTACTGACTGAGCTAGAGGCTGAGCTAACTGTGACTGAGACTCCCACTGGGCTGCGATTGATGACTCGACTCATGTACTCACTGGATGACTGACTGGGGCCCTTCGGTCCTTGGTGGCTATCTAAGTACTGGTGGCCGAGAGGGTGTTGCCAGAATGTTTCTTGCTAGTCTGTCGTTGGCCTCTCTCCTGATAGGTTTGCTTGTTCCTGCGTCTGTTGTCGATCTTCTCGCAACCTCGTTGCTGCCTGGAGTGCTGGCGCCAGCTTACACCAGCACATATCCCCCCCCCCCCCCCCCCCAAATGCTGCACTGTTGTCATGTAGTGAGGCTGTGAATGACAATGGGGAACAGGGAGGGAGGCAGGATGCTGGACATAGAGATGGACCAGGAGCCGTAGCTGTGGAGGGCAGCGTGCTCCCGACCGTACCCCGCCTTCTGGCTTGTGAGGCAAAAAAGGCCGTGTGGTCCCGTGAAGCCATGAATCGGACGGGAAGAAAAGCAGCAAAATAACAGGGCAAATGAAATGCGCGAATTTGTTTCTGGTGGTGGTGCTGCAAACCATTGGAGGGGGTGAAACGGAGCACTTGTTAGGTGATGAATGCTGTTGCGTTCACGAAACTGTTCAAAGTCAAGTAAAGTGAACTGTGGTCCGTTGTCCAACATAAGTACTTCTGGAAAACGTTTGATGCAAAATATTGAGGACAATACTTGATGGTAGAGTTCATAGGCAGTGCAAATGGGGACTGGCTAAAAGAGTCTACCACTATGAGCCAGCGAGCGTTCCAAAATGATCCTGCAAAGTCAGTGTGCACTTGTTGCCGTGGTGATTGAGTCTTTGGCCAAGCTGAGAAGGTCTGTGGTGGAGCGGATTAGTTTTCTGTGCATTCTGTGACATCTATTCAATGCAGGTGTCCATGCCCTCCCAAGTACAGTGTTATTGAGCTAACTGTTTAGTGCAAACAATTGTCCAATGTCCTTGGTGGAGCAGTCACAAAGCATCCTTTAGCAACACTTTGGGAATAAGCACACGGAATTGTCCACTGTCATTCTGAACTAGAATTACACCTTGTTGTACCAGAATCACACTTTGTTGTACCGAAAGGTTATGCCGATATGCAAAATATTGACGCACAACTCAGTTCTGGATACTGTTCAACGAATGAGGGGAAACGTGAATGTAGTGTATACAAAATCTTGAGATCTAGGTCTGCTTCCGTGGCCTGTGTTATTTTTCTGTAGTGCAAGAGAAAAAATTCCAGCAATTCAGAGTCCTGCGCAGCGATTTGACGACAAGATGTGGCAGATGCACCAGAATCAAGAGTCTGGGCCAATCGGAAGGTGAGGTAGGACTTCTGCATTGGCATGCTTTGCCCTAGATCTGTACACAACTTCATACTGATACTAAAGAAGCAACAAAGCCCAGCATTGCAATTTTTGAGCAGTGCATGTGGGAACCAGCTTTGATGGATGAGACAAGGACTTCAAAGGATCATGATCTGTCACTAAATAGAACTTACGACCATACAAAGAGTGATGGAATTTTGTCACACTATACACAATGGCGAGAGCCTCTTTTTCTATTTGAGAATAATTGCACTGAGTTTGGGTGAGCAATTTTGAGGCAGAAGCAATTGGTCTGTCTTGTGCACCAATTCTGTAGGAAGATGCGTTGACTTGCAAAACTACTGGCTGGGCAGGGTTAAAATGCACTAAACATCTGTCACTAAGCAAACCATTTTCGTGTTTCTGAAATGCGTTTTGACAGTCTTTTGTCCACACAAAAGTTACATCTTTGTGACACAAGTGATGCAATCGAGCTGCGATCTGAGTGACACTTGGTATGAGCCGAATGTAGTATGCCATCTTGTCTAATACTGACAGCAGTTCAGACACATTGCAAGTAACAGGCAGGTCACAGATAGCAAAAAATATGTGAGTGGAGTCCAGCACACCCTGACTGGTTATCATATGACCCAAGTACTGTATTCAATCTGAGAAAAGTCACATTTTTCAAGACAACACTTGAGCCCTGCTTCTGACAACACTCGAAAAAGAGTACACAAATTGGTAATGTGTTCGTCTGTTGTATGACCTGAGATGACAATATCATCAAGGTAGTTTGACCAAAATAGCACGTTTGCAGTCAGCTGTTCCAAGTAACATTGAGAAATGGCATGTGCAGAAGCACTGCTGAAGGGCAAATGCAAATACCTGAACAGGTCTAAGTGTGTATTTACAATGAACACTTTCTGTGACTCCTCATCCAATGAAAATTGCAAGTAGGCATCATGCAAATCTATCTTAGAAAAGTAATGTCTTGCACCAAGCCTGTCCATGAGTTCCTCAGGATGAGGTAACAGGTAAGTATCAATTATTGTCTGAGGGTCAACTGTAGACTTCAAGTCAACGTGAATGCGACCAGAAGGTTAGGTAACAAAATGAGAGGATTTGTCCATTGACTAGCCAGAATGGGAGCAGCTCCACCATTATCTTGCATTTCTTTCAGTTCACTGGCTACTTTGTCTCATAAGGCAATTGGAATGGGGCGGGCGCACAAAAACTTAAGCTGTGCATTATCTTTCAATGTAATGTGCTACAAAGTTATTAGCTTTCCCCATTCCTTCAGAAAATAGTTCAGGATATTCTTTAAGCAAGCTAGCGATGCTGTCTTTTGGTGCAAAGGCTGACATGGAAAGTGCATTGTCTTGGATGTTAAGTCCAAGCAAATCAAAGGTATCTAAACCAAAAATGTTCTCACTGTCTCTTGATTTCAACACAGTGAAATTTATGTGGCAGGCAAACTACGCCGTCCAAGTAATGGAATTTCCTGTCCGTTGTAAGCAGTGAGGTGCTTGCTAGATTTAGAAAGGTGTTTTGAGCCTAACGGTTTGTATGTGGCATGATTAAGCAAAGTTACTGAGGCACCTGTGACTAACTGAAAGTTCACACAATGGCCAGCAATTCGTAATGGGACAAATAGCTTGTTAGAATGTCATTGCACAGCCCTATGGCAATAATGAGGCACAATCTTAACCTTACTTTTGTCGGAAACCTGTTGTAGGTTTGGAAAACCTAATGTTCACTGCATGTGCATGAGACTGTTTTTTCCTGGGAGCAGGCAAAATTGGCTTTTGTGTGCCATTGCAAACAAAGTGCTCGGACATGGCCTTTTTTTCCCCGCACCTGTAACACGTTGCATTACATGATGGGCAGTCCTGTCTTTTATGGTGAGCAAAACATCGAGGGCAAAACTTCACTAAATTCACAGGTCTGTTTACCTGTCTACGTGGCTGTAGACAGGGGTGTGTACACGCTCGTTGTTGTGGCTACTTGGGGCGGTCTCGAGCAAGGGGACAACTCGACTCGACAAATCGGGATCTGGTCAAACTTGTCAGCTTCTATGGCACCCGAATCATATTCCTCTAAGATTTGCAACACTTGAGGAAGTAATGGATCAGAGTGCTTCAGGATCTGCTCCCTTATTCTACTATCGGCGGCACTGAATGTTATTGCATCCCTAATAATTAATTTCTGAAAATGTACGTTGGGAGCACAACATTGTATGGTAGTGAAACGTGGACTGTGGGAAAACTGGAACAGAAGAGAATTGAAGCATTTGAGACGTGGTTCTGCAGGTGAATGTTGAAAATTAGATAGACTAATTAGGTTAGGAATGAGGTTCTGTGGAGAATCGGAGAGGGAAGGAATATGTATAAAAGACTGACAAGGAGAAGGCACAGGGTGATAGAATATCTGTTAAGACATCAGGGAATGACTTCCTTGGTACTACAGGGAACAGTAAAGGGCAGAAACTGTGGAGTAAGACAAAGATTGGGATACATCCAGCAAAAAAAAGAAATGAGCATATGGCATTGTTGGCCAGAAGGCCTCATCCGGGAAGTTCAGCCGCCAAGTGCAAGTCTTATTTCAGTCGACGCCACATTGGGTGACCTGCATGCCAATGATGAGGATGAAACGATGATGAGGACGACACGACACCCTGTCCACAAGTGGAGAAGATCTCCAACCAGGCCGGGAATCAAACCCGGGCCTGATGCATGGGAGGTGAGCACGTTACCACCCAGCTGAGTAGGCTACATCCAGCAATTAATTGAGGACGTAGGGTGCAAGTGCTACTCTGAGATGATGAGATTGGCGCAGGAGAGTAATTCATGGTGGGTCGCATCAAACCTGTCAGAACAATGACGACCTAAAGAAAAAAGGTCACTAAGTCACTGTAAAAGTTGTCACAACTACACATAAATTTACGCTTCCTACTCATGCCCGTTGATTCTGTGTACCACTGACGGTACATCTGTTCTGGCTTTTTCTGCAAGCAAAAGAACTGATATCTGACTGTAGCTACTTGGACTGCTGGTCATAATATTGAGTTAATGCAGTGATTACTTGGTCATAACTGTTCGCGTCTGGAGACACAGTTGGAAATAGTTTTTGTATTAACCTGAACACTGGGGACCCCACAATCGAAAGAAAGTATGGTAGCTTTAGAGTACCTTGACCTCGATGGACTTCACAATGTGCTTGGTACAGCAAGGCATCAATTTGTTGGTTCTGAAACAGAAAAGCTTAAGTTAAGAGTCATCACATTGGCCGTCTGTGGCTGAGACAATTGGGCAGGGAGTGGAGAGGATGGAGTAGCCATGCTTTACACAAGTATGTTATAGCAAAACAGCAAGAAAAGCCTCAGAAAGGAGAAATTTGATTAGCTCTGTGGGTACCCTCCAGGAATAAATGCAAGGACACAAGAAATTAGCAATTATAAACGAGCACCCCTGCAAGCTAAAACACAAGAGAAGCAAGAAAAATCTTCTGCACTGAATTATACTAATCACCAGTTTTTTGTCTTGTCTCATTGTCACTGTAGGCTTGTACCATGGGGAGCAAGGAGAGGATGTTGTTTGGTGGCCGGTATCCTCTTCTATAACAAAAACTGCGCGCATCTATTAACAGGGTTCTTTATTCTTAAGAACAAGAGGTTACTTAGCTTAAGATAGTCCAGTTGTGGTACAAGATCTTCTATAATAGTCCACATGAGCCTCACTGCTGATCAAGTACATGTCCCGCTATGCACACTGCTCTGGTCATTAGGTAGTGACTGACTCTGAGCTAGAGGTTGAGCTAACTGCGACTGTGACTCCCACTGGGCTGTGAATGATAACTTAACTCATTGACTCACTAGATGACTGACTTGGGCCCTCCGCTCCAAGGAGGTGATCTAAAGGCTGGTAGCTGAGAAGATGTTGGTGGCACTTTTCTTGCCAGTCTGTCAGTGGCCTTTCTCCTTATAGGCTTGCTTGTGGCCTCTATTATCAATCTTCTCACAACCTCTTTGCCGCCCAGAGTGCTGGTGCCAGCTTTCGCCAGCACAAACACCATATTCGAACTCTTTTAAATCTTGATAACCTGCCATTGTAGCAGCAGTAACCAATCTAACAACTGCACCAGACACTTTTTGTCTTATGTAGATGCTGCCAACCACAATGCCGTATTCTACCTGTATACAGATATCTGTATTTGAATACGTATGCCTATACCAGTTTCATTGATGCTTCAGTGTATAAGCTAACACTATGTGGAGCATGTGCCACATTGTTGAGTTAGGGGCGCTGTCCCATAGCTTCACTGTCCCTAAATAAATAATGATGTGGCCACTGTCGACATTGCTGCCTCATGGTCTCCTTCTCCCAGTCCCTACAGTAGAAACACTTTTTCGCCACCAACCCGACCAATCAGACTCAACAAAAGACCAGTATTGAAGCTTGCCTAACTCAGTTCACTCCTCCATCCAACTGTGATCCAGCCCCACTGCCTCCAAACCACCCCTGTTAACTTTCCAGAATCTCTTAACCTTAAACCTTGCCTCAACATCATTCCCCAAATCCCTCAACATGCAAACTAACCTTCCATCCGCAGAAAGAACTGCAGTTCACCATCTAAAAACTGATCCCAACCTTATAATTCTACCTGCTAACAAAGGCTCCACCACCTTTGTTTTCAACCACAAGGATTACGTGGCAGAAGGACTCCGTCAGCTGTCAGATACTTCCACCTACAAACCATGCCAGTGACCACATTCCAGTAATCCAGCAGGGTCTTCCGTCACTACTCAAATCCTTAGGCCCATCCCAGAACCTCCCCCCGAGTCCATAACTCTACTTACCCCTACCACTCCCCGCACTTCCACCTTCTACGTGCTTCCTAAAGTCCATAAACCCAACCACCCAGGATGCCCCATTGTGGCCGGTTACTGTGCCCCCCCTGAGAGCATCTCTGCTCTCATAGACCAACACCCTCAACCTATTACCCAGAACATATCCTCCTATATAAAAGATACCAACCATTTCCTCCACCGACTCTCTGCAGTTCCTGTTCCTTTACCACAAGGTGCCCTGCTTGTCACTATTGATGCCACCTCCCTGTACACTAATATTCTTAATGCCCATGGCCTTACTACTATCAAACGCCACCTTTCCAGACACCCTATGGATTCCAAAACAAACACTTCCTTCCTAGTCACCTCACCCACAATTACTTCTTTTTTGAAGGCATTACCTACAAACAAATCTGGGGTACAACTATGGGAACCCGCATGCCACCATCCTACGCCAACCTATTCATGGGCCATCTAGAGGAATCCTTCCTAAAAACCCAGAATCGTAAACCCCTCACCTGGTTTGGATTCATTGATGACACCTTTGCTATCTGGATTGAAGGTGAGGACACCCTATTCACATTCCTCCAGAACCTCAACAAATTCTCCCCCATTTGTTTCACCTGGTCCTACTATGATGTATCATGCAGCGTAACTTGCTGTGACAGTGCGAGAGAGAGACAAAGATATTGTTTATTACTCTGTGGCGGACAGCGCTCACATAATTATTCTTAGGATATAGTTTTTGTTTGTTCTAGTTAAGAGTAATTTTTAGTAGAAGAGAGCCATTCTTGTGATGTAAAAAATCGACGCCATTGTGAGTTTTTGATTCACATTGTAAAATATAAGTGCATATGGAAGGAAATCAGTTAATAGAACAATAAAATATTGTTCATTTCAAGAAGGTACGTCTTATTATACACCAAGCGATGTACTGCTATTGTGATTTACTAATAAACACCAGCTGAGAACAGTTCCGACGGGAGCGTTCAGTTCTAGTGAAATAGTTCGATGTTTTCTTCAGAAAAGAAGTCACTTCATGGATCATTCAAATCCACAATAGTAACTGGACATTTCTCAGAACTGAAAGCAATCTGATTGCTATGCAACAGAGCCCCGAAGAATATTTCTCCGTATTTTGGTTACCACTTTCAGCTCAACACGGTATCTGCAGCATCTGGAGCAGATTTCTACAACAGCGGAAGCGTGTAATCGCCATCAGTTTCACACACCGCCCTGTGTACGCTGTATGTATTTACCCACAACAGTGAACATACAGTTACTCACACAAATAGAAAGACAATACTAGGTGGTGTGGGGAAACATTTCAGTATAATGGCCCTGTAGAGCTAAACAGTAATTAGCCTAGTAAGAAATGGAGTCGTTATACTACTCAACCCAACAAGTCACCTTCCTAAATGTTGACCTCCACCTCAGAGATGGCTACATCACTACCTCCGTCCATATCAAACCTACTAACCACCAGCAATACCTCCACTTCGACAGCTGCAACCCATTCCATACCAAGAAATCCCTTCCGTACAGCCTAGCCACCCGTGGTTGTTGAACCTGCAGTGATGAGCAGTCCCTCTCAAAATATACCGAGGGTCTCACTGAAGCCTTCACTGACCATAATTATCCTCCCATCCTTGTACAAAAACAAATCTCCTGTGCCTTATCTTTCCTGTCTCCCACCACCTCCCAAAGTCCCACAGTCCGGCCACAGAGGAGCATTCCCCTTGTAACTCAGTACCATCCGGGACTGGAGCAACTGAATTACATTCTCTGCCAGGGTTTTGATTACCTCTCGTCGTGCCCTGAAATGAGAAATGTCCTGCCCACTATCCTTCCCACCCATCTACAGTGGTATTCCGCCACCCACCAAACCTACACAATATACTCGTCCATCCTTACACAACCCCTGCTCCAAATCCCTTTTCTCATGGCTCATACCCCTGTAGTAGACCTAGATGCAAGACTTGTTCCATTCATCCTCCTACCACCACCTACTCCAGTCTGGTTACTAACATCACCTATCCCATCAAAGACAGGGCTACCTGTGAAACCAGTTATGTGATTTACAAACTAAGCTGCAACCACTGTACTGCATTCTGTTTAGGCATGACAATCAACAAGCTGTCTGTACGCATGAATGGGCACCAACAAACTGTGGCCAAAAACCAAGTGGACAACCATGTTGCTGAACATATTGCCAAACATGATATCTCTCATCTCAAAGACTGCTTCGCAGCCTGTGCCATATGGATCCTTCCCACCAACACCAGCTTTTCTGAATTGCGCAGGTGGGAGCTATCCGTGCAATACATCCTACATTCCCGTAACCCTCCTGGCCTCAACCTATATTAGTCACTGTCCTCACCCATCCAGCCCCTTCCCTGTTCCCATTCCAGCACTACACAACTATCATTTCACCACCACACCCAGTCTTTTGATTTATTTTTATTTTTATTTCTCTCCTTTCCGCTACTTACTCCTCCCCCCCTCCCCACTTTCTCTCCTACCCTCCGTCTAAACTGCAACACTTCACTGTCCTCCAGCCCCACCGTACTTCATTCTCCTGAGTGTTTCGGGTACCTCTAAAGCACTCACCGATGAGCAGTAGTGTTGAGTTATTGAGTTATTCACGGGCACAAACACACACAAAAGAAAACTTCCAGCTTATAGGGTGTGTGTGTGTGTGTGTGTGTGTGTGTGTGTGTGTGTGTGTGTGGTTTTTTTACTCTTAGTTCGTAAAAGGATTATTCTGAAAGCTAGCAAGTTTTCCTCCTGTTTTTCTGTATGTATCAAATCTGAAAACTTCTGCCATCAGTGAGTGGTCTCCTTTAATCCAAAAGTGTTCACATTTTGTCACAATTTTCATACAGCATTTAAAATAAAATAATCCTGGTTATATTGGACATAGCAGAGGTATTAAAAGTAATTCCTAAATTTTAAATTGACAACATTTATCTTTATTCCTCTTATATGTTTCCTCCTTTCCCCCACAAGAAGTGACATCCATCTAAGGTTCAATTATCACATAGAACAATACCATGCTCTCATCATTTAAACATTTATCTTCTAGAATGAAATTTTCACTCTGCAGCGGAATGTGTGCTGTTATGGAACTTCCTGGCAGATTAAAATTGTATGCTGGACTGAGACTCGAACTCCAGACCTTTGCCTTTCGTAGGAATGTGCTCCAACAACAGAGCTACCCAAGCACAACTCACAACCTGTCCTCACAGCTTCACTTCCGCCAGTACCTCATCTCCTACCTCCCAAACTTCACAGAAGCTCTCCTGTGAAACTTTCAGAACTAGCACGTCCAGAAGAAATGATATCACAGAGACATGGCTTTGCCACAGCCTGGAGGATGTTTCCAGAATGAAATTTTCACTCCGCAGCAGTGTGTACGCTGTTATGAAAGGTCCCTAGTTTGAGTCTCTGTCCAGCACGCAGTTTTAATCTGCCAGGAAGTTTCATTTACCTTCAACTTTAGCACTTTACTTAAGAATTATTTAAAACATTTATTTTTTTTTCATTATATTTCTCATTATATTGAAACCAATTACATAATTGTTACTTTAATGGTTACTCATATTACATGAGTCTAACACATCCCACTCACTCACTCACTGCTCTAATACATGAGGCATTGTCTGTTATTGTGACCTACTCGTTTTCCTTTCTCGGGTTTTTGGCTGTAGGGCTAGGTACTGGCCCGTTCAAACAATTAGCATGCTAGTTTGTGATAAAAAATGCACAACAATATCTCCAATGCTGAGATGACAAGATCTTTATTCATTCATTTGGCAATAAATACAGGAAGTCTTCTAAACACAGTGTATGTGAAAGCAAGACTCGCGTGAAAACAAATAAGTGATTTGTTGACTGGTTACTCAAGAACTAAGTATAAAAAAGGTACTTAAGAACTGACATGGAGAAAACAAGAACAGGTAAAAAACTATATACTAAGATGAAATGTCATGAAGTAACTGGCACAACATGGTGCTCCTGGCAGCCGGCGCGGAACTAATTTATCCACCGCCCAAAATAAAATACTTGTGTGACACACGGGTGATGTGCTCGTGAACTGCACTGCACTGCACTGCACTGCTAATTGTGGTCGCTACAACAGCCCCTTCAGCAGGAGCAGAGCACCATCCAGGAAGCGCACTGAGAAGTAGACGCTCCGACCAGACCTCGTGGTGCGATGGCCCCTTTGAGATGTGGTGCGCTGGCCCCCTGGAGCTGATGTCCTGGTTGGTGGTGGTGCCAGAGCTGCTGTTGCTGGACTGAGTTCTGGGTGAAGCTGTGTTTACCGAGTCTCAGTGTGTGTGTGTGGGGGGGGGGGGGGGGGGGTGGCGGCTTGTGGAAGATGTGGGCTGGTTTGACCCTGTCAATTGTAACGTTGGCTCGTTTTCCATTCACAAGAATATCCAGGGTGCGATCTTCCTACTGATGATTCGATGTGGCCCTGTGTAAGGTGCCTGGAGGGTCAGTTTGACATCATCAGTTTGTAACATAACGTGAGTGCACATCCTGATGTCTTTGTGTGCAAAAGTGGCAACAGTTCTGTGCCTAGGCAGTTGCGGAGGTTGGATTTTCCTGACCTGATTACGAAGGCGACTAATGAAGGGTCTATATCAGGCTGTGGAGTCACGCCTACAAATTAGCCAGGCAGTCATAACAAGTCTCCGTACACTAGTTCTGCAGAGGAACTGTCTGGATCTGGCTTGGTTGAGTTTTGTAAGCCAAGCAGGACCATCAGGAGAGCTTCTGTCCATCCAGCATTGTGCCAAATCAGGGCTGCTTTCAAAGTGCAGTGCCTTCACTCTATCATGCCATTACTGGCCGGATGGTAGCTGGTTGTGTTCTGGTGGCTCATCCCACAGAACGCTGTTAGCTTTGCGAACACATCAGATTGAAATTGTTTACCATGATCTGTGGTGATGTGCGAAGGACAGCCATATCGTGGCCCCCAGTTTAATATGAAGGTATGTGCCAAGGTTTCTGCCACGAAATTGTCCACTGGGGCCACTTCTGGCCAATGCGTGACTCGGTTGGTATCGTCAGCAAATATCGGTGACTGTTTGAAGGGGGTAAAGGTCCCACAATGTCGATGTGTATGTGCGTAAAACGGGTGGTGGTTTCAGGAAAGTTTCTGATAGGTGCATGCACATGGCGGCTGACTTTACTGCGCTGACACTATATACAACATCGGGTCCACTCATGGCAGTCTTTCTTCATCTTTGGGCACACGAAGCGATCTGAGACTAGGCATATTGTAGTCTGTACTCCAGGGTGGTGCAGGTTACGCAAAGATGTAAATGCATTTTTCCTGAATCTTGCAGGTAAAAACAGTTGTGAATTGGCTGCAGTCACAACACAGTACAACTTGATGCCTGTGCCAGAAACGTTGACTAACTGCAGATCCAATGTAGACTTGTTTTCCTGCAACAGCTTTTGTAGTTCTGGGTCTGTAAGTTGTGCTTTTGCGAGTTCCTTGTGTTCTATGGTGGAGACACTGCTGACATGGGAGAGACAATTTGCAACTACATTCTTGATCCCAGATATATGCTGAATGTTCATGCTGAACTGCTCAATACACAGTAATTGATTGTGCTACCTTGGTGAACAGTTAATATTGTCCTTTGGATAACATGGTTGTGGAGAAACAGTAACTGCTATAAATTAACTCAGTATTAAGAAAACAGTCTTAATTGCTATTTTTTTTTTTTAGTGCCGACCGGTTTCAGCCCATTGCAGGGGCCATCTTCAGGGCAAACATGTGGTCGACTGCTGGTGGCGTCGCGTCTGCCGAGGTGTCGCAGGAGACTGCCACACATCATTGTTGTATTGTTGCAACATTGCACCCACAGCTGTCTGGCTTGCATCTACAACCAGCACTAACGGTGCACTTGGCTCAGGATGTGCCAACAATGCAGCATCTGCAATTGCCTGTTTAGTCTGTTCAAACACAGCTGTCATGTGGTCTGCCCACTGTATTGTTGTATTCCCTTTGCAGTTTGGACCTGCTGGCACAATTGTTAATGTTTCCTGAACCTCTGCTGCATGTGGTAAATGTCTGCAGTAAAAACTCCACATCCCCAAAAATCGTTGCGTCTCCTTAACTGTGGGCGGCCGTGAGATCTGTAGGATGGCTTCCACTTTGTCACATAATGACAGTGAGCCAGACAGATTGGTGGCCAAGGAAATCGACTTGTGGCTGACCAAAAATCCATTTTGCTGTGTTGAGAATTACGGTATATTCGCCTAGCCGTTTAAAAACTTATATGAGGTGCTGGCGGTGTTCTGATGAAACTGAAAATACCAGTATATCATCAAGGTAAGCAAAGCAGAATGGCAGACCTTGCAACACTGAATTGATAAATCTCTGCCATGTCTGCGCAGCATTTCTGAGGCCAAAAGCCATGAATTTACTTTCAAACAGGCCAAATGGCATAATTATGGCCATCTTCGGGATGTCTTCTTTGGCAACAGGTATCTGTGTGTATGCCTTGGCAAAGTCCAACATGCTGTACAGGTGGGCACTGCTCAACGTGTAGCTGTAATCGTGGAGCAATGGAACTGGGTAACTATCGGGCACTGTACATATGTTAAGTCCTCTATAGTCCCTGCAAGGATGCCACGCACCGCACTTTTTAGGCACAAGATGTAACAGTGATGACCAAGGACTACTGGACAGTCACATGATACCCTCTCATATCAACTCTCAAACTCAGCCTTGGATAGCTAACCAATCCAGGGCTAATTGTCGAGTCTACAGGATAATGGCATACCTGGAGGTTTTGTCAGCACCGGAAAATCCCGAAGTAAGGTGGCATACTCGCTATCTGCTGCTTCAGTCAGCTTGGCAGACTGGATGATTGTGTGGTACCAGAATCCTGCATCCATTGGTCCAGTGGCTTGGTCGACCAGGCATGTGTTGGCGACGTCAGGCAAAAAGTTGTAATGTGCCAGGAAGTCCACTCCTATTACCGGCTCAGCGACGTCTGCACTCATGAAATCCAATGCAAATGCTCGGCGTTGGCCTAAATCTAGTTCAAAACTATGTGTACTATATGTCGCAAAAGAAGAATTGTTTGCGGCAGCTACACAGAATGATGTACGCAGCCTACACCGGTGTAACATTGTTCACAGGAAAATACACAGATCAGAGCCAGTGTCAGTCAGATATTTCTTGCCTGTCACTTGCAAACAGATGCTGTGATGCAGACTGGCAGTCGGATGAAGCGTCTACACCTGATCGCTGCTGGCATTTGGGTATGTGCAGGATTTGTTTCAGTGACAAGCTTGATCACCAAATCTTCTGTGATACCACCATATCCCCTGCTGTATTTCACTCACAGGTGCAGATGAGGCAGTTGATGATCTGCTGTTTGAGTACTTCCGGTACCTTGATCAGTTGTTGGTGTTACGCGAAGACATCAAATAGCTAATCGGTTGTGTCAACATATCAATCTTTGCCGTCAGAGCATCGTAGTCAGCATGTGAAACTGTGGCTGACGTGCTCATGCATTGCACAGGTGCTGCGTTAATAGGTGCAGGTGAGATAACATCTTGTACCTTGTCTGCTAAGTCTACAACCATGTCTAGAGGCATTTCTGACTGTGATACGATTATTGCTTTGAGGCAGGCGGCAACCAACTGCTCCAGATGGGTCTTAGCAGGCTGTCAGGAACAGTACCAGTGTTGATATTACTTCGCATGTGCCACAAGTACTGTGACGGTTTATGATCTCCTATGTCCTCCTGTGTCAGAACTTGGTGGAGGTGTTCTTCCTGCAAAGCTGATACTCTGCGGATAAGTTCTTCCTTGAGCCGGTTGTAGGCATTACTCTCTGGTGGCATGGTAATCACGTCTTGCACTTCAGCCACGTACTGATGACAGAGCTGGCTCACGACCAGTGCAGACTTGGTAGCGTCGGCGGTTATTCCAGAGTAAAAAGAAACTAGCTTCAACTTGTGCAAACCGTAGCACTGGATTTTGAGGTCAAAAAGGTGGTAGTCTAATGATGAGTGTGGACACAGCAGGGTTGGTTGCAGTCAGATTTTCAGTCATCACACAGTATCGCTTTATTTTGTGCATCAGGCAGGCGATAAATCACGTCAGGGTCACTAGTTTGGCTGTAGGGCTAGGCACTGGCCCGTTGAACCAGTTAGCATGCTACTTTGCAATAAATAACGCTCAACACTATCTCCAATGCTGAGATGACAAGATCTATATTCGTTCATTTGGCAATTAATACAGGATGTCTTTTAAACGCAGTGTACATCAAGGCAAGACTCGTGCAAAAACGAGTAAGTGACTTGTTGACTGGTCACTCAAGAACTAAGTATAAACAAGGTACTTAAGAACAGAAATGGAGAAAACAAGAACACGTAAAAAACTATATTATAAGAATAAACAGCATGGAGTAACAGACACAACACAGCACTCCTGGCGGTGCGGAACTAATTTATCTGTGCAAAGTAAAATACTTGTGATGTGACACCCGGGTGATGCACTCGTCAACTGAACTGCACTGCACTGGCAATTGTGGTTGCCACAGGTTTCCTGGTAAGGTTATTGGTTTTATTAACTTGATCCACTCTGTAAAGACCGCTGATAACCCTTGAAACTGGTTTCTTAAGAATGTGGCATTTTGTTAATCAGTTGTGGAGTTTCATACATATGAAAGAAATTCTTAGATTCTTTATCTTTCTTAGAACTCTTGAGATTTGTCTTGACCATGGCGAGGTCACTGAAACATAGGTTCCCTAGCCTTCTGATTATGTTCATCATTATGCATTGAACATTCCTGCATAGTGTCCTATTATTTTTTTACCCATTATTTCTAATGGTGCTAGTCCTGTGTTTAAATGAGGAAGCTCATTTAAAACTTGCTCAAATTCTACCATCAGGTTAGCCCACGTAGAATGTTTGGCTGAAAAATACATCCTACAAAGATGACCCAGTCCTTTCATAACCTTCTCTGCTGGACTCCGTATGGGATGAAATTGAGATATTAACCCTCTAACCACGGGCAATTTTCTGACTTTCCTGTATATAATCATGGGGCACTTTTGTTCGATAATTAGAATAGTTGCAAAGATTGGATTATAAGAATGTAAATTGACTTTAGGGTTGATTTTTAAGTGACATTAATGTAAAAATGAGGAAACGCAAAAACTGTCTACATTATAAAACAAGAATGAATTTATTGGTAAAATTTCTGAGTATTTCATATGTTAAAGCAAGGTTCCACACACAAGTTCAGGAAAATGGATACAAAATTGCTTCAACGAGAATGTACATTTGTAAGTACAAAGTGCTGCTGCTCACCGGTGCTGACTATGAAAATGGATAATAATCAAAAAACTGGGGAAATATCAGAACCAGCCATGGCCATGACAGTGAGTAGGGAATTGCCAGATTGGACTGAAGTAGTGAATTTAATCAAAGCTCAAAACGCCCAAATTACTACTTTAAGTAAAAATCTAGGAGCTCAGAGTTTACATTTAAATTCTAAATTAGATGCACAAAGTAAAGAATTTACTGCTCAAAATACTTCTTTAAGAAAGGAACTAAATACTACTCTAAATGCTCAAAGTCTTAAATTAGACACAGTGAATACTCAATTAAATGATAAAATAGATGACCAGGGGGCTTCTTTAAGTAAGGAACTAAATGAAACGCTAAGAAAAGAAATAAGTGTGGCATATTCTAGTTTAAATAAACAAAATGAGCAAGCTACAAATATAGGTTTACTAAGAAATGAATTTGACACACTAAACATAAAGTAGAAAATTTGAAATTAGATTTAGAAAAAGAATTAACGACTTCTCTGAACATTCATGTAGACCAACTGCTCACTGACTCCAGTCAGACGCAGCATAACCAGTTCCAGGATTTGACCAAGAAGTTAGAATTTGATATTGAAGAAAAATATAATAATGTAGAATCTGAATTTAGTGAAAAATTAGGATCATTTCAAAGTATATGTAATGTTATATTTGATGCAGTAAAGCAGATATTACATACTTTAAAGGAAAGTGTTGAGAAACAGGACACGCTAATTCCTTTAGTCCAGTTGCAAATTGCATGTGTTAGCACCTGAGTAGATAACGTGGAATATGACTTTAATGAGAAACTAGTCACTTCAGACTTAATAAATATAAGTAATCTGGAGGAACAGGTAGAGGAAATAATCAATCAAAAAGTTGCCACGAGGATAATCTCTGGAAACGTTTCAACTATTTTTTTCCAAACTTAATGATAATAGCAATGTTATAGATGACTTGTGTGAAGAATTCAAACTTGCCCATGACAGAGAAGAAAATAGAATAACTTTACTTAATGTTGTGTTTCTAGTAAAGTGGTAATTGTTTTGTTGTAGGGAGGCTTTCACACAAAATTTAACGAGAAGTATTGGTTCATAAGTAATTGAATGAGATTAATGCCAGATCCATGGGATCCGGGCAGAGTCACATCAGTCCCCCAGGGACGTTAACATTCTGTGTTAAGGGGCGGAATGACGACCATCGGATCCCTAGTTGTTTTCGTGTTTCTTCTGTACTATTTTTCCTTCACCAAATTCCCTTCAAATCTTAAATTATTCTGTAATCTATTCTTGAGTTCTTAAGCTATCCTATAATGTTACTACCTAGGAAACTAAATATGACTAAAAGATAATAGACGTACGAGAATCACAGATAAACAGTGATCTCTAAACATGAAATGCAACGAATAGTATATAGTATTAGTGGAAAACATAATATGATGGTATTGTTCAAACAGAATGATATCTAGATGACATGAACGGAAGATAATCTTTTATGTGTGTATAAAAATATAGTATAAGCTTAATGACTAAACTATTTTATCGTAGTGTATAATTTTCTGTTTAGTATAGAATATTTTGATATTTTATACCTTTTATGAAATTTGATGTTGATGGGAGGGTTTGTATTGCTTTTGGAAGGTGTGGGTATTATATATTAAAGCATGATTTACACTAACAAATAAATCATGGCTAACACAGAACACTCACCACACCTTTCAAACGACCCTTGCAAACAAGTGTGGCTGATTCTTCACCATTTGCCGTTCCATAGGGGTTGCTAAGATTTTCTTTGGGGACTTCAAAGGCAAAGGTGAGAATGTCTGTTCTGTAGGAGACATTTAACACCATACCTCCTCCGGCTTCTCACTCAAGTACTGGTGAAGTAGGGATCCTGGGGAAGGGGGGTGGGAAGGGTTTCCTGTCTTTGGGGCTATCTTCTTTCATTTCTTCGATCGTAGCAACCATTTCTACTTTTTCTTTACTTACTTCTCATTTGAGTACCTATCTATCTTTCTCTCTTTCCATATTAAACTACTTCTATTGCAGAAGTCGTCGTCATTTTCTGTGGTTTCCAATAACCTACAACTTATTTTACGTAAGTAGGCCGAAGAATCAGGCTCTACACACACACACACACACACACACACACACACACACACACAAAATTGCAACTACACAAACAATAATCTTACACATCGAAAGGGGAGAACCGACAAGCGTTGCAGGGGGAAAGGAATGTGTACATTGGGAAATGATGCACATTTGTTGTTTACGGTGATGGTTCTACATCGCACACACATATATTGTAAAGGAAGGTCAGTCTGACAAATATTTTGATGGCTGGTAAGATAGTGGAACTCTTATAACACAAGTAAACACATTTTGTATGAACAGTGTATAGAGTTAGAGTGTATACCAAGAGTATACAACTGTAAGAGTAGAGGAGGACTCTAGGGTACTAAATGAAGTATTGAAAAGTGAGTGTGAAGTGTGAAATAGATTTTGTAATTTCACCAGAGGATATTTAATTATAGTGTCCATAAAGATGGATACTCGGGTAATGAACCTAGAGGCCTACTCGTGATGTATAATGGGGGCGCACCCAGCATTTATTGAAAGTGAAAGGCAGATAGGCAGACCTAAGAAAGGCTGACCTATACTGTGCGGACAGGGGCAGCAAGAAGGGGATTGACCTGTACCATAGGAGAATAGGAATTTAAAGGGGCGTACCTACCGAAATGGAAGGAGGAAGGGCACTCATAGGGTCAACCCACATGTAAGGTACAGATGCTGATCTGAGGGGAAAAGGACAGTATCGTGACAGAAGTCACACATTTGTAGGTATTATTCTGGTAAGTTTGAATTCTATATTTCACTAGCATTATTATGTTTCCTGAGTGTCAATAGGAACACTTTTATTTTGCCCAAAGTTCCTCCAGACTACACTAAGTAATGAGGCCATTACGTATTAAAGAGGTAGTACAGAGAATTAGAATAAAGGACGAAATATTCAAGGTTCCATGACAACTGGAGTTTATGACTGGAGAAAGAGCAGAAAACAAAAAATTTGGTCCTCTCGATTTATAGATATTGAAAGAGCTAACTCCAACATGGATTGAAAGGTTCATGTTTTATAATTGTAGTAGAATGGAAAAAAGGAATGACCAAGCAATAAGGACAAAAGTATTTACGATTATTAATAGAAAAAGATGTATTGTTGAAAAATGAAGTATTATCCTATGTGATATCAATGTACGTTGTAATTACACTACTGGCCATTAAAATTGCTACACCGTGAAGATGACGTGCTACAGGCACGAAATTTAACTGACAGGAAGAAGATGCTGTGATATGCAAATGATTAGCTTTTCAGAGCATTCACAGATTTTAAAAACTGACAACAGAGATGAAGTATGTACGGAGAGTTAATTGCCAATAAAATGAGAATTTCCCCCGGGGGGGAAAGCAATGGAAATGAGCTATTCAAAGCAGTGTTTTACACACACACACACACACACACACACACACACACACACAAAGCTATTGAAATGAGCTATTCAAAGCAGTGTTGGGGAGTATGAGAAGCAAACTCCCAGCATCACATCATTACCGGTTATCGTATCAGAAAACAATGCAGAAATAAGCTATCCAGAAGCTAACTGCAAAATTATATACATAGACAACAATACATTGTACCAGTTATTTAATTTCAATTATGGCTTACTTAAAAATGAAAATAAAAATTGTTTAAATTGAGTATTTAATGTTGTGTACTTACCTTTATGTAATTCTTCAACACTGATCAAATAGCTTCACATACTTCTGGCACTATGAGGGAAATAGCAGACTATGATACTTCGAATAAATACATTGACTTGGCTAAAAATCGTACTGTGGTGGACTGTCGAATTCTTGGTGAAATACTGTCATTGCATTTGGTATCTTTCTTTAGAATAAGATGTGCAGTTAACTGCTGGACATTCTTGTAAAAATACTGAATAATGCACCATCATCTGCTGCTAGATCTCTTAGTATATTCGTCCATGGGCCTTCTTTAAATACTCTTCCATCATGGTTACCATTTCCATTGTTAGCTGCATGTGTGACGACCAAGAAAATAGCCAGCACAATCACTTTACCACCCATTCTCCCACAAGACCAACTCAGTGTGGCACAAATTGTGTTGCTTTGATATAAATTAACCTGCCGCACAAAACATAGGCTGCAAGATGTTGCCTTTTGTAGCATACTACAAGATGACGCACGCCACATTTCCATAGCATGCCACAATGTTGCAAGATGTTGCCCCAGTGTAAATGAGCCTTTACACTGTACTGCAGCCAACCTTTGGGCAGCAAAATAACGGCACAGCAGCTTTTATTAATAAGCACTTGCGAAGGAATGTCGTGAGCAGCCAACGACACAAATTGGGCGAAATACCCACACTGTGCAACTAACTGAAAGTATTCCAAATAATGAATTAAGTCACACTATGCCATCGGAGAACCCCAACCGGTTGTAGTTAACCCCCACGCTGTTGACTTCTCAGGGAATGGAGCCACAGCAAAACTACAAACATGTTTCATAAGATTTGGCATCAAGGAAGATCTGTATCAGCATGAGTTAGATACAACGAATAATATCGAAGAAGAACAAGTACAAACAATCATTAAGGTGAAAGTAATTAAAATTGACACACAGTTAATTTTAGATACAGGTTCAACTACCAACCTAATGTCAAATGCATTTTTCTGTGAATTGAAGAAGAGAGGCAAATTTCCAATATTTCCTGTCCAGAACTGCAAGGTACAAACTGCTACAGGCAGTAAGATTAAACTGCTACATCATCAGGTACTTATTTCATTACAAATTGAACATTTTGCAGTGAAGTACAATTTTCTTATAATTGACAAACTTGTAGTTAACTGCCTTATTGGCATTGACACATTTAGAGCATACAAAATACAGACTGACACAGGTTATGGTAAATGCCACTTTTATGTAAAGGATCAGATTTTTTCCATTGATTTAGTCAAAACACCTGATAGAAAGTAACAAAACAAACCAGAGTCAAATGTAATAGTACAATATTCCTTTCCAAGTGCATATTTCACAAACAAATTTGATACTGAACAAGAAGCA
Organism: Schistocerca piceifrons; assembly: GCF_021461385.2. Classification (NCBI taxonomy): domain Eukaryota; kingdom Metazoa; phylum Arthropoda; class Insecta; order Orthoptera; family Acrididae; genus Schistocerca; species Schistocerca piceifrons. The sequence goes on along the minus strand of NC_060144.1, from coordinate 450,431,595 downwards.
AACATGGATGTTAGTAACGAAATGGTAGAGCAGAAACTAGTGAATCACAGATACTAAATGATATGCAATGACAAGATCTTTCTAACTTGTTGTTTAAGCATGCAAATGTTTGCAGTAAGGAGTCAGGAGTAATCAAAGACTAAGAGTATAAATTTGAAGTTTATCCACATGAAACATTTTGTGTAATGTCATGTCCTACTTCATGGGCAAAATGAGAGGCAGTAAGGGAAGAGATCAATCATATGATTAAATGGGGAATTATACAACCTTCATTTTCATCATATTGTAGCCCTACATTACCAGTAAGTAAACCAGATGGATCTGTAAGATTAGTTCTTGATGCTAGAGGTATCAGTAAGATTTTAGTACCAGTACACATAAGATCAGACATCTTGGACGAACAGTTTTTAAAGTTTTACAATACAAAATACTTCAGTATACTTGATCTGAAGGCATTGTACTTGCAAATAAAATTTCATGAAGAAAGTCTAAAATATACAGCATTTGTTTGTGGTGGCAGAAGTTATGAATTCCGGGTTCTACCTTTTGGACTGAAAATTAGTATAGGCGTGTTTACATCTGCACTAGACAAGGTCTTAGGACCAGAATTGCTTAGCAAAGCCACTGTTTATGTAGACAACATGCTAATAGCTACACCCACTTGGTTAGAACATATCAGGCCAATTGAACAGGTACTTCAATGATTTGCAGAGTACGGAGTAACAGCCAATTTAAAAAAGTCTAGTTTTTGTAATGAACGAGTCAAATTTTTAGGACATGTTGTGAACAAGGTACATTACCTGATCCAAAAAAACTTGGTGCCATGTGCAATTGTCCAGATGCAAGGAATAAAAAGCAACTGAATGCTTATTTAGGGCCAGCATCCTTTTTTCGTAAATTTGTACCACAGCAACTGATGAACAGTGATGCATTACTCAACTTGCTATGAAAAAATATACCTTGGTTATGGGATGATAAAGGTCAGGAGGACTTTAATAACATTAAGCAGGTATTAGGCTGTGCAAACATTCTTAGCCATCCTGGCATGTCCAAGGATTTTTGTCTATGCACAGATGCCTCATCTCAGGGGCTGGCTGGGGGGGGGGGGGGGGGGTATGCTTGTTCCAGATACGAGAAGAAGAAGAAGAAGAAGAAGAAGGTAAAGAAGTACCCAAGGTCATCAGTTTTGCTAGTTGAACATCATCAGAAGCAGAAAAATCTTACTCTTTGTCAGAATTGGAAAGTTTAGCGTTAATATGGGCATTTAAAAAGTTTGAATATTTTTTGTGGGGTAAGAATACCAAAGTTTACTGTGACCATCAGTCATTGTCATTTCTTTTAACATGTAAACTATTGCACCATAAATCAGCTAGGTGTTGTCTATATTTAAAGGAATTCAATTTTGAGATCATTTATACTGAAGGGAGTAAAAATGTTATTGCAGATGCCTTTTCTAGGTTCCACAAGGTTTAGAGGAATTTGGTGAATTAACAGAGCAAGATGCAGAAATCAAAACATTATTAATGGAAGGTACAACACAGCAGTCTGATTACCATAAGTTTTGTAAGAAAATGAAAATTATATGACAGAACAAAAGAAGATGGAGTAAAATCATGCAAAATCTTAAGCGAGATGAAGGTGGCAAAGGTAAATAAATGGTGTCAGGAGTACAAGGGTGTTTTGTTTCATAGGAAACATAAAAAATCTTATTAATGGTGTGTGTGTGTGTGTGTGTGTGTGTGTGTGTGTGTGTGTGTGTGTGTGTGTGTGTGTGGGGGCGCGCGCGCTCCTGAAGATTATATCGACGAATTTATAAGACACACGCATGAAGTATGGGGACATTATAGAGTAGACAAATGTACTGAAAAATTGCAACACTTTGTTACTTTTCAAATTTGAGAAGGTGAGATATCGGGAAAGTGTGCAATATATCAAAAATCAAAACAGTCCAATGTGTCAAAATATATGGAGCTACAGCCAATACTCACAAAAAATTGAGGAAGACTATTTAAGAAGAGTAGGTAAACCAAAGGTAGGCATAAAACATATATTAGTAAACTTTTTTACACAGAAGCAAGCCCAGTAAGAGCGAGTCTTTAAAGAACTTAACCAGTTTATTAGGTCATACACCCCTCACAAACACACTCGATGGATAGACTGCATAACTCCTTTCATGCACATTGTCAATAACCTTCAACATTCTTCAACAGGTTTCACACTTAATGAATTAATGTTCCAGACAAAACAAACAAATGAGTCGGAGTTGCCCATACCAAAAGTACCCACTACAGAAATGACACTACAAGACAAAATCAAACAAGCCATGATTACACTTGAAAATAGGGCCAAATGTAGAAAGAAAATTTATAATAAGAAACAGAAATGTGTTACACAAATTTTTGAAGGGCAAAGAGCCTTCTTACAGACACATCCTAAACTGACAAAAATTGGCAAACTGAATAAGAAGTGGCAGTTACTCTGTTCAGGACCATATATAATTTCCAGAATACCTTACCCTGGAATGTACAGATTAGTCTGTAAGAAAACAGGGAGAGACAAGGGTGTTCACCCTCTCAAAGATATAAAAGCTTTTATAGAATGATGAAGCAAAGTAACATTTTTATTTCTATCGTAAGATAATTGAACATAATGTACATAACTCTGAGTGTAATTGTTTTCTGAAGAGTATTTTAGAATAAAGTAACGTGTACAGGTATAAGTAATTCTTTTGATTTGTACACGTAAGCATAAAATCAACAGGAATGAGAAGTAAGAAACCTCTTCACGCGAAGCAGAAGTATAAACAGAATTAGCTTATGGCTCAGCTGTGCTCAACAATATGCACTGACATCAGTAGTAGGAGAGGGAGGCACTGACCTGTGTGCATGTGCGACAGACTGGCAGAAGGCGCAACCAAATAGGAATGCAATATGTTCAAGTACCTAACTTAAATACAAAGTAAATGGAAATACTAAGCAATTACATCTACTGTCTAAGATCTAAGAAATGTATTGATATATGTACACAGAGATATAATTAAAAACTAAGCTATATGCAACATATTTACAAGCAAAAGGAAGCATTATGAAAAAATGAGACATGTAAGCTAAGAGGAAACAATAAAATACCATAAGAAATGTCAAATAATTTTCTTTGCAGAGTAAATGATCATAAAGGGTAACAGAATAAATGAATGTCTATTAATTTAAACAAAGTATGGAAATATCTGTGGACAAATGTATCAGTGGTCACTGAGCTACATAAAGCAATTACATTTAAGTTTTTTTCTTTCAATGATCAGTGCATCGTCATGGCGCAGAAGAAGAGAATCATGTCAAGAGTAGCAGGTACCAAATGAAGAAATGGTCCACATATTGAGTAAACAATTTAATTATAAGGATATTTATACAAAGTTCATAAGGCAAATGAAAAATGAAAATATGCATCATCGAAGTATAACTCCGTGACATTTATCAGTACCTATTTGCTGCAAAGTACACACAAACATTTAAGTATCTGATTTTACAAAAACCATTTAATTTTTATCATGTCACATGAAAGCATAAATAATGACATTTCCATGTATTCGAGAAAGATAAGTCTACGATGACTGAAATTCGTTCATCTTTAACACTAAGATGCACATGAACTGAAGTAAACAGCACTAATGGATGAAGAAAAAATATGATAGTTCATGAATGATTAGCAGTACACATCATTTCCATGAAATAAGAGTTCCTTGGCAACTAGTCCATCCTTGAAACAGTAGATGAGTATTTTCTTCCTTCCCTCCCAAGCAAAGGAGGTGGTGTCAAGTGTATTTAGGTCAGCAATGAGTAATGTTTTGATCCTATTTTGAATGTTTTTCTCCCTCCTCTACATAAGGAAGAAATGACCTCCCATAAGTGACAAAAGCCTATCTATAAAATGAAGTATAAATGTATCATATGCATGTATTGTACGATAATAGTGTGTTATGTAATTAATTTGTGTATGTGATGTGAACAAAGATAAGTTAAAACTAACAAACTGTAGTAACAGAAAACAGTTTATGAAAAATTTATGAGACTTTAAAACTTAAGAAATTTATGTTTGTAGTATAAGCGATGGATGGAATGTCAGACATAGGTATAAGCTATCCTGTTATATATTGTTGTAACTCAATACTTGTATGAATTTTCATTGGAAACCAAACTCCATGTAAACGAGTGAACTTCAAAGACAAGCAGTTTATACAGTGTTTTGGATGGCACTACGAGTCTCTCATACGGTGGGTAATAATGATGTCCGTGCCATAAGAATGGAGATCTTCTGCCACAGCGTCGAATTTTGAACAACAAGCACATACACACTGCACCGAGAATGAAGACGAACACCATGGCAATTCTTTAATATGTAATACTCAGGTGAAATTGTGACTCTCAATATGAAATTAACAATAAGAAATGAGTGCACAAACGTATGACAGTAGCAACTAGCATGTTGACAGTTTGCGGCTTGTGCTTAGTCGCCAAATGCAGGCGCAAAACGTGGCAGCGAGGCCAAATCAAACGGAACATTATTGCAGTGCACTGAATTCATATATGTAATGAACTATCATATTATACATATAATCTTTCAATTTCTTGTAGAACTTTAATGTACATGGGATAAGCTGACATCTCCATTCAACTAAATAAATGAGATGCCGACAAATGAAGGGTATTGACCCCTATTGGCAAATGTAAATGTAAGTTATGTGCATGCAAAAAACAGTACGTCTCCATACTATGTCAAGGTACAGTGCGGGGGAAATTGTGTAGGTACATGGTGAAAGACCCTCGGATATGGTGAAGTTTAAAATTTCTTAAAAAAATGAAGCAGTGACAATGACAGAATCAAAGACCAACCATAAGCATCGGCAGTGACATTAATTGTGAATGCGCAATAAGTTACAGACAAATCAACAAAAAACATCATTCACTTTTTTGTACATGATTTTGTTTCACTCTCTCGTATGTAGAAGGATGGTTAAGATGTATTGCTATGAGTATGATGTGCTACGAGTGTTTTGTATTATATGTGATTCTGAATAAGAGAAGACTTAACAATAGTATTAAGTATTTTTATTGAAGTAAAGTGGAACCAAGTTGGGGGAATTCCTCCATGTTTTATATCCTCTTGAGAGGCACTGATTTTCCCTGGAGACGGCTGCCTGCATCTACAGAAGACAGTCCACAGTCACATTTTCGCAAGATGAACAAGTAGGAGAAGCTTTCAGAAGATGACAAATATAATTAAAATATACATAGTGATGGACACAGAAAAAGAGAGAAATGATGTAAGGTAAAGTGTCTACGTCTACATCTACATTTATATTCCGCAAGCCACCCAACGGTGTGTGGCGGAGGGCACTTTACGTGCCACTGTCATTACCTCCCTTTCCTGTTCCAGTCGCATATGGTTCGCGGGAAGAACAACTGTCTGAAAGCCTCCGTACACGCTCTAATCTCTCTAATTTTACATTCGTGATCTCCTCGGGAGGTATAAGTAGGAGGAAGCAATATATTCGATACCTCACCCAGAAACGCACCCTCTCGAAACCTGGCGAGCAATCTACACCACGATGCAGAGCGCCTCTCTTGCAGAGTCTGCCACTTGAGTTTATTAAACATCTCCGTAACGCTATCACGGTTACCAAATAACCCTGTGACGAAACGCGCCGCTCTTCTTTGGATCTTCTCTATCTCCTCCGTCAAACTGATCTGGTATGGATCCCACACTGATGAGCAATACTCAAGTATAGATCGAACGAGTGTTTTGTAAGCCACCTCCTTTGTTGATGGACTACATTTTCTAAGCACTCTCCCACTGAATCTCAACCTGGTACCCGCCTTACCAACAATTAATTTTATATGATCATTCCACTTCAAATCGTTCCGCACGCATACTCCCAGATATTTTACAGAAGTAACTGTTACCAGTGTTTGTTCCGCTATCATATAATCATACAATAAAGGATCCTTCTTTCTATGTATGCAATGAACAATAGAACAATTTTGTACACACAGAACATTTAATAATAATACAATTGTACTATCCTTTATTTTTTCCACTTTAATTAGCTATACCCCCCCCCCCCCCCCCCCCCCAGAGGCTTCAGCTAAAAGTACGCGGGTGGCGACCGTGGGGACCCGAGCTCATCTGTTAGGCACTGGTTTGTGCATCAGTAAGATGTTGGCCACTAATGTTTCAGAATTCGTTTCAGTCAACCCAAGAATATCTGTTCTAACACAGGAAGTAAAGCATATTAAGGCGACTTTTGTGAACTGTCATGCTCCCACGGAGGACAGCGAATGTGAAGTGAAAGACGAGTTCTATGCACAGCTAGAGGCAGTGATGGACACTATACCAAATGGACACCTGAGGATCCTCCTTGGTGATATGAATGCCAAGGTTGGGAAAGAACAAATATTCCAAGACACAACAGGTAGGCACAGTCTACACAACCTAAGCAATGACAATGGAGTTAGGTTCATCAGCTTCGCTACATCATTAGGGTTGTTCATCTCCAGCACAAACTTCCAGCGGAAAAACATACATAAAGGAACCTGGGTATCACCAGATGGGAGAACTGTAAATCAAATAGACCATGTTGCCGTTGATCTCAGAGCCAAGAGATGGGTGTTAGACGTTAAGACAGCGCGGGGTGCCGAAGGTGGGAGTGATCATTTCCTGGTCAGTGTAAAGGAAGAACGGGACCTAAAAAAGTTAAAAAGAGTGGAGAGGTACCATGTGGAGAAACTGAAAGATGAGGCAACGAAGACCAGATACCAGTTGCAACTTAGTAACCGCTTTGAAGCACTCACTCAGTGAAGTGGACGCGAATCAGGACCTCGAACTAATGTGGGGAAACATCCAGAGCTCAGTTAGGGATACAGCAAAGGAAACACTCCTGGGAACCCCAGTGGGCAAGAAGATCTGGTTTGGAAAGGAATGTGCAGATGCCCTGGAAAGGAGAAAGGAAGCCAGGAACAAATGGCAGAAGGGGACAAATCTGGCACAGGCCAAAGCACAATTTGAGGAGGTCCAAAGACTACACAAGCAATTCTGAGAAGAGCAAAGAGGAAATACATAAGGAATATCATCACTGAAGAAGAAACAGACTTCAGAGGACAAAAGACGAGGGAAATGTTTCTGAGGGTGAAGTACCTCTGCAAAGGTCACCAGGCCAAGCAGAAATTTGTCAAATATTCCCGTGATAAGATCCTGACGAACGATAGGGACATAGCTGAGAGATGGAAAGAGTACTTTCGACAGCTGCTAAATTGTGATGAACCCGAACTGCAGTTTGATTTCCAGTACCCAATTACAGCCGATGCAGACTATCCCCCACCTACCCTGGATGAGATAAAAACCAGAATCAGATACCTTAAACAGAATAAGAGTCCAGGTGAAGATGGAATACAGGCTGAAATGATCCTGGCAGGAGGAAACTTGCAGAAACAATACACCGACTGATACAGGCAATATGGACCAAAGAAGAACTACCAGGAGAATGGAAAACAGCTCTGATTTGTCCAATACATAAGAAGGGCAACAAACTGAAATGTGACAACTATCGAGGAATCGTCCTGCTTAACATCTGCTATAAGATCCTGTCCAATTGCCTCATACATAGAATTCAGCCAGTGGCAGAATCAGTGATTGGGGAGTACAAGGGAGGTTTCCGGCCAGGACGGTCAACAGTAGATCATATCTTCAGTCTCCGGCAGCTCACTGAGAAACTGGGTGAATATGGTAAAGATTTGCATATTTTATTCTTTGATTTTAAGAAGGCCTATGATTGCATACATCGCAAGAGCCTGCTCAACTGTTTAAGGGAGTTTGGCATAGAAGAGAAACTCATCAATCTGATAAAGATCTGTCTGAACGAAACACATGCAAAGGTGAAGATGGGAAATCGCGTAACTGAGGAATCTGAAATTGTGACAGGACTCAGGCAAGGAGATGGGTTGTCCCCTATCCTGTTCAACTTTGCCCTCGAGAAGATCGTACGCGAGACCTTCCAAGAGCACGAAGGGATTGAAATCGAAGGAAAGAGACTGGCATACTTAGCCTATGCAGACGAAATCTGTTTACTCTCTAGAAGAGGAGTTGGAGCAAATGACCAAAGCACTAAAGGAGGCTGCCAGCAAATTTGGGCTAAACATAAACGAAGCTAAGACAGAGTATGACGTGTGGTCATTGTCAGACTGCTCATCATCTACAATCACTGCAGGTTGGGGACCATTCCTACAAGAGTGTGCAAGAATTCAAATACCTAGGGGCACTTTTCACTGAGAACTCGTCGTGTGAAGCAGAGATCAATGCCAGAATACTAGCAGGAAACCGATCTTACCACAGCCTAGCACAACTGCTTCGGTCCAAATCTCTCTCCAGACAGTTCAAGATTCAACTGTACACAACCCTGATCCAGCCTGTTGTTCTATATGGTTGTGAGACATGGAGTATCCGGAAACAGGACTTCCATAAGCTCCTTGTTTTTGAGAGAAAAGTGCTTCAGAAGATCTTCGGTCCGGTTCTGGATGCAGATACAGGGGAATGGAGGATCAGATACAACCAAGAGCTTGAGGAACTATACCAGCAGGCCAACATAGCAGGAACTGTCAAAGCCAAACGAATGTAGTGGGCCGGCCATGTGGCTCGGATGGAGGATCACAGATGGCCTCGGAAGCTCCTGGATTTCACACCTACAGGAAAGAGACTGCCAGGGAGACCCAAGAAGCGTTGGAGGGATGGACTCCATGAAGATTTAAAACAAATGCCAATAGATGTGGACGAATGATGGATAGCAGCAATGGACAGAATACAGTGGAGGAGGAAACTTGTAGATGCGTGTGGTCCACTGGGCCTGATCACGTAGTAGTAGTAGTTAATTAGATATAGCCATTCACATTTTTTTATTATTATAGTACATGTTGGGTATAAAATGATAACTGGATCCTTCTATCGCCCACCAGACTTGTCTGATGTAACTTTAGTGAAAACCTCAATTCACTTGCATGCAAGTTCCACAATCATACTGTAATCATCAGTGGAGACTTCCATCATCCAACAATTAATTGGGAAAATTACAGTTTTGTCACTGGTTGGTGTGGTAAAACATCTGTGAAACTTTACTACTAAATGTCTTCTCTGAAAACTAGCTAGAACACAGCAGTTCACATTCATGATGGAAACAGACCTGACCTCTTTGAGGATGTCCACATCGAAACTGTGACCATGAGGCAGTTGTGGCAGCAATGATCACCAAAGTACAAAGGACAACTAAAACAAGCAGAAAGATATATATGTTCAGTAAAGTAGATAAAACATCAGTAGTGTCATATCTAAATGAGGAAGTTAAAAACTTTCAGCACAGACCAGGAGCATACAGAGGAACTCTGGCTCAGGTTTAAAAGAACTGTTGACCATGCACTGGATAGATATGTATCCAGTAGAACGGTTCATAATGGGAGGGAACTTCTATGGTATACAGTCCCTACAGAGAAATGTCTAAAGAAACAGAGATTACTGCATAATACGTGTAAAACAAAGTGTAGGGCTATAGACCAAGTGACACGATTGTCAAGAGAGCAATGCGTGATGTCTTCGATGACTATCGTAGCAGAATATTGTCAAGTGATCTTTCATAGAGCCCAAAGGAATTCTGGTCATATGTAAAGACTGTTAGTGCCACCAAAGTTAGTGCCCAGTCCCTAGTGAATGAGACAGGAACTGAAATTGAGGGTAGCAATGCAAGAGTTGAAATGTTTAACTCCATTTTCAAATGTTCCTTTACAAAGAAAAATCCAGGAGAATTTCCCCAGTTTAATCCTCGAATGAAATAACTGAATCTGTGGTTGAGTTAGCCCCTCTTCTAACTACAATCTATTGTAGATCCCTCGAATAAAAGCCTGTGCCCAGTTCTTGGAAAAAGGCACAGGTTACACCTGTCTACAAGAAGTGATCCACAAAACTGTCCAATATCCTTGACATCAATTTGTTGTAGAATCTTAGGCACATTTTCTGACCTCAAACATAATGATGTTTTTTGAACAAAATGACCTCAATGCAAACCAGCATGGATTTCAAAATCATAGTCATGTGAAACCCAACTTGCACTTTTCTCACGACTTATTGAAAGCTTTGGTTTGAGGTAATCAGGTTACCACACCTACACTTATCATCAAAAGTATGGCTCATGGGGTATAAATGAAATTTGTGACTGGATTGAGGACTTTTTGGTAGGGAGAACACAGCATGTTATCTTGGATGGAGAGCAATTGTCAGATGAAGAACTTTGGCCGTGCCTCAGGAAACCATGTTGGGACCCTTGCTGTTCCATATTTTATATTAATGCCCTAGCAGTCTGTATTAATAATAAAATCAGGTTTTTTGCAGATGAAGCAGTTACCTATAGTGAAGTACTATCTGAAAGAAGCTGCATAAATATTCACTCAGATCTTGATAAGATTTCAAAGTGGTCCATAAATTGGCAACTTGCCTTAAATGTTCAAAAATTTAAAACTTTGCACTTCACAAAATGAAAAAACATACTATCCTACACCTACAATATCAATGAGTCACTGCTGGACTTGGTAAATTCGACAAATACTTGAGTGCAACACTTTGTACAGATATGAAAAAAAGTAGGCGGTAAACTTCGATTTATTGGTAGAATGCTGAGGAAGTGCAATCAATCCATAAAGAAGATGGCTTACAAATCACTCACATGACTGGTTCTAGAATATTGCTCAAGTGTGTGGGACCCATACCAGATAGGACTAACAGGGGATATTGAACGTATACAGAGAAGGGCGACACGAATGGTCACAGGTTTGTTTAATCTGTGGGAGAATTTCACAGAGATACTGAAGGAACTGAACTGACAGATTCTTGAATATAGATGTGAACTATTTTGAGAAAGTCTGTTAACAAAACTTCAAGAAACGGCTTTAAATGACTACTCTGGAAATATCCAACAGCCTCCCACATATTGCTCACATTTAGATCGTGAGGATAAGATTAAAATAATTACTACATGCACAGATGCATTCAAACAATGACTTCACACATTCTATATGTGAATTGAACAGGAAGAAAACATAATAACTGGTACAATGAGACATACCCTCTGCCGTGCACCTCATGGTGGTTTGCAGGATATAGATGAAGATGACCAGAGAGATAGAATGCTCTCCAACTTAAAGAAGATGAAAACATTCATGTGAAATGTTACGAATGAGGAGAGACTTTGTGCATTTGCAATGTGTTTTCTTGAAAAAGAACTACTGAATTGTCTGAATTTCAGTGAAAGGTTCATAGACCATTTTGTAGCAAGAAAGGGGAGATGAATTGATTTCACCTATAAATAACTGAATTAAGGTAACAAAATGTGCATTAGAAGGCGATATCAAGAAATTCGCTTGTTGTAACACCTATAAATAATACCTATTTAGCCTACTAAGCAAAGTGCATAAAAAGTATGGTAACACGTTTATCCACTATCACATTTTCCTACATTTTAGCAGAACAAACCATATTAAAAATAAAACCACAGAAAGTCCAGGTTGGAATATCGAAACTATTATGAAAAGGACAGATTGACACTTCGAGCTGCTGACAGACACATTCATCTTTAGGCCAAAACTTTCTTCAGAAAGAAAACATGAGCACATTCACATAAGCAAGCACATCTCACAACACACATGACTGCCATCACCAGCCAGAATGCAATTGCATCAAATGGAAGCAGCAATCCAAAATGGGGCCAGGGAAGGGGGACGGATAGCAGGGTATGGGAGGAGCGAGAGAAGCGAGTGCTGCCTGTCGGAGCGTGCAGGGACTGATGGTGGCAGGATAAGGCTGCCAGGTGCAGTGTCAGGAGGCTGTGGGGTTGGGAGGGGGAGCAGGGAGCAGAAAATGAGAGGAGCAGAGAAGGGGAAAAGCTCGATGGGTGCACTAGCAGAAAGTGGTGCACAATGAGGGTAAGGAGACTTGAAATGAGAGGAGGTGACAGGACAGAGGAAGTGGAAACTGTTTAATGAAGGATGTGGGGACAGATTACCATAGGTTGAGGCCAGGATGATTTTTGGAGCAGAGGATGTGTGGTAACGATAACTCCCAAGTACACAGTTCAGAAAAACAGGTGGTGGAGGGGAAGATTCAGATGGTCTGGGTTGTGAAGCAGCCATTAAAATCAAGCACATGTTCAGCTGCGTGTTGTGCCATAGGGCGGGCCACTCTGTTCATGGCGGTGGCGATTCATCCTGGTGGACAGCTGGTTGATAGTCATACAAATATAAAAAGCTGTGCAATGATTACAGCTGAGCCAGTATATAACGTAGCTGCTTTCACAGGTGGCCCAGCCTCTGATATGGTAGGATAAGCCTGTTACAGGACTGGAATCGGAAGTGCTGAGTGGGTGGACTGGGCAAGTCTTGCATCTGGGTCTTCCACAGGGGTATGATCCCTGTGGCAAAGCATTGTGATTGGGAGTGGCATAGAGATGAACTACGCTGTTGTGGAGTTTGGGTCATTGATGGAACACCACTTTAGATTGGGTAGGAAGGATCTTGGGTAGGATGTCCCTCCTTACAGGGCATGATGATAGATAATGAAAGCCCTGATGAAGGATGTGATTCAGTTGTTCCAATTTGGGGTGGTACTGGGTGGTGAAGGGGGTGATCCTTTGTAGCAGGTTTTGGGAGTGGTGGGAGGATTTGCTGTATGGTGATATGGCACAGAAAATCTGTTTTCAGACTAGATTTGGAGGATAGTGTTTTTCTGTGAATAACTTTGTGACACCTTCGAGATATTGGATAGAGTCACCCCATATATTCTGTCCCTGGGTGGCCAGCCTGTGTGAGAGAGACTTTTTTGGTGTGGAAAGGGCAGTGGTCAAAATGGCAGGTAGTGTTGGTGGTTTAATGTGGACAGGGTGTGGATGGAGCCACCAGACAGGAGGAGGAGCAGGAGCAGGAGGCAGAGGAGGAGGAAGTCAACATTCAAGAAGGTAGCATACTGGGTTGAGAAGGGCCAGCTGAAGCAGATGGGAGAGGTACCGAGGTTGCGAAGGAATGTGGATAGCATGTCTTGGTCCTAAGTCCAGACCATGAATGAACCACACCTGGGGTTGGGGTTTTGGGAGCCCAGGAAGGTTTCCTCTATACAGGCCATAAACAGGTTGGCATAGAAGTGTGCCTTGTGGCTGACCATGGCTGTGGTGTGGATTTGTTTGCATTCCTTTCCTTCTAAGGAGTAGTAGTTTTGTGTTAGGATAAGCTTAGTAAGGTATACTGAATAATGAAGGCAGTGGGTTTGGAATCTGAAGGACGTTGGGAGAGGCAGTGTTCAACAGTGACAAGACCAGGTGCATGAGGGATGTTGGTGTATAGGAGGCTGGCATCAACAGTGATGAGTAAAGGATTCAAGATGTAATGGGGTGGGGATGGTGGAGAGTTGTCAAAGGAAGTCCAAAGGAAGTCCTTGGTATTTCTGATGTGAGAGGCTAGATTTTGGGCAATTGGTTGGATGTGTTGGCCAATAAGTCAAAATTCTTTTAGTAGGAGCACAATAACCACTTGCAATGGGGTGTCCAGGATCACTGGATTTATTGAAGTTGTCCTTACAATACATTCTCCACTCACAAAATCATCCTGGCCTCAACCTACAATAATGTACTGTCCTGACACTCTCCACCCAACAGCTTTCACCCCCTTTGTCCTCCCACCTCATCCCAGTTCACGTTCCCTTACCCTCACTCTTCACCACTCTCTGCGAATTCACTTACCAATCTTTTCCTCTTCTCTGCTCCTCTCTTTTCCGCTCCTCATTACTCCCCTACTCCCTCTTCCACAATGCCACAACACAGCGCCTGGAAGCCTTGTCCTGCTACCATCAGTCCCTGTGTACTCCGTCAGACAGCACTCACTTCTGTCTCTCCTCCCGTATGCTGCTATCCCTCCCCATTCCCTGCCCCATTCTGGACTACTGCTTTCATTCGATGCATTTGCATTCTGGCTGGAGATATTGGTCATGTGTGTGTGTGAGGTGTGCTTGCTTGTTTGAATGTGTAGGTGTTTCCTTCCTCCTGAAGGCTTTGGCTGAAAGCTCAATGTTTAATACTCTTTTTGTTGTGCCTGTTTGCAACTCAATGTGTCATCTTTCAGATGAATAGTAAACTACCCTTTTCACATAAAAATGACACATTTTGAAGATATCTTTAATTCGTTGTATTACTTAAACTGCATAATTTCATAATATACACATATAAATACGAAAACCAAAAAGTACAGTTATGTTAGCTTCACAAACATTTAAATTAACTTGATCACTACTCAGTTTTCTTGTGTCAGCCAATGACCTCTGATGTCACAGCAACATCACTTCGTCACGTGAACTCATAAATGCCACAAATTGAACATAAAAATTTCCAAACTTTTGAATCGGGAACATGGAAAATATTAAGCATATAGTAAAGCTAGCATACACCACATTCAAAATGCGTCTCTTTTAGTATGTCTGGTTGTGGCAAAGTCTCAGAAAATGTGACATCTGTAGATAATTATGCAACCTGTGGATCTTACCTTGGTGTTGTTTAGTACATGATTATGAACCAGAAAGAAGATACAGAATGAAAACTTTTAGTAACAGTGTGATATTCTCCCTCCCCCCCCCCCCCCCTCCCCCCACTTGAAATCTTGGTTGTGGTAACAGACTGATATGTAACTTACCTTGAGATCTGGGTTAGTTCCGATTGATAAATGTCACAGCCTTCCCCAGTGTGGAAGTTCCGAGTGGTGGCTGGTTCAAAGAATCTATGCTTAAGTTATAAGGAATCAGGTTTAATGAAAGCTGGGAAAAAACTTGAAAAAAGAACTAATTTATTTTTTTACAATTAACAAGAGGAAATTAATATTTTTAATACAAATTCTGGAGAATTTTGTCAACACAGAATTCATGAGAATTTTTTTCAGGAACACACACAACTTAATAAAATTGTCGAGGTACTTTCCTCTTTCTTCGAATACCATTCTGCATTTACAACTGTATGAATAATGCACATGAAACAAAATCACTGAAGTTTTCAATGCAGCTACTGTTCATGTATATTATTCTTTATGTTACAAAAAGATAAAAATAACAAACAAGAGAAAAAATTACCAATGTGGGTAAAAGAGAATGAAAGAAGGAATTCATATATCTGTTACATACACAGCTTCAAATATACAATGCTCTTTTCACTGTGTACTTCATAGCAAACAAGCCTTTTTTCCATTCTTTTTATTGTGCTTTATTATGAGTCCTGTGACAGTGAAAGATGCAATTTACTTACACAGATTCACTAGGGAAAAATTACAAAAATTGGAATACACATTCACAAACCGCCCATTATCCACAGAACCAATTGCTTATGTTTGCAGTGGCAAATTCTGTTCAATTACTAAGTTATATCTAACAGTTCTTGTGATAAAATTAGTCTCACGATTTTACTGGCAACACTTCCTATTGTGTGTGGAGTAATGAAGAACACAGTTCAATAACAAGACCATTTGGTTTGTTGCTGATATTTATTACATTCCGGATTCACTTCTTGCTAGACCCAAATCCTGAGAATCCCATTATAGCTGCTAATTCTGAACTTGGTGTTGTGTCTGTGTCTTCATCTAATTTTCGTCGTTTTTCTTTGCGTTTCTCCTTGCGATATTCTCTCAGTTTCTCCTCCTACAAAATAGAGCAAAAAAGTGCTTGAGAGTAACAAATGTAAGGGGAAACTATGTCTTCAAAAACTATCTACTGGTGATGCAAAAAGTTTATAAAATAATCAACATCAACGACACAATAAGCGAGGCTGTACTGAATATCAAATACAAAAATCACCATACAGCGGAAATGCCTAGTCACAGATAGGCACAACAAAAAGATTGTCATAAATAATAGCTTTCAGTCAGTAAGGCTTCCTTCAGAATTACACGGCAAACACACACATACACACTCACGCAAACGCAACTCACACACACAGGACTGCAGTCTCTGGCAACTGAGGCCACACTGCGAACAGGAGGTAAGAGGCTAAGGAGCAGGTTGGGCTGGGGAGGGGGAGGGATAGTACAGTAGGCGTGGTGGACAGTGATGTACTGTTGAGGAGTGTGGAGGGACGAGATGGTTGGTTTAAAAGAGGGGGGAAAGGACAAAACAACGAGGTCATCGGCTCCTTGATCCTAACAAAACAATGCCACAAGTGTGAGAATAAAACAGACGCGACATATAACACAAAACGGAAAGAAGGGAAAAACCACAAGAATGAAGGAAAGGCAATGAACACTAAAAGGAACAAAAGAGGACAAGAAAACAACAGAGGTATGCTAGAAACAAAAGAGAGTAAAACAAGAAAGCAGATTACAGTGGCTGGCTGACCACGAGAATAAAAAGGGAAAGCCGGCCACTCTGCAACACACTAAAAACTCCACCCTAAAAGCACTAGGGTGGAGGACACAGAGCAACGAAGGACATGCGCTAAAACTTAGATCAAATGATAAAACTCATCTTCAAGAATAAAACGTAACACTAAATCAGCCAATGAGGCATTGTCAGATAAAATGAGCAGCAGCAAGTCCGGTAACCCAAGATTTTGTCGCTGGGCAGTCAGTGCACCATAATATGGGCCACTGTCAACAGGGTGCCGCACCGACACTGAGGCAGGTCTTCATGGTGCAAGAGGTAATCATGGGTCACCCAAGCACGCCCAATGCGGAGCCGGCAGAGGACAACTGATTTCCTGCAAGAGGCCTGCTTGGAAGACTTCCACACATTCATAGTCTCCTTAATGACACACAGTTCGTTGTGTGCACTGTTATGCCATTCCAACTCCCAAAGCCAAAAAACCATGCGGCGTAAGTCAGAACGCAGGTCAGGTTCAGAGATGCCCATCTCCAGAAGGTGTTTCTGCATAGCCTGTTTGGCCAGCCTGTTGGCAAGTTTGTTGCCTGGGATGCCAACATGTCCTGGGATCCACACAAACACCACTGAACGACGAGACTGGTCCAGGGCATAGATAGACTCCTGCACTGCCACTACCAAAGGATGGTAAGGGTAGCAATAGTCGATAGCTTGTAGGCTGCTCAAGGAGTCAGTACACAGAAGCAACAATTCCTCAGGGCATGAACAGATATACTGAAAAGCAGCCATTGGGCAAGGAATGCTGTTCAATATGCCTCTGTGGACAAAGGCGAAGCCAACATTACCTCAGACATTGAGCCGTCTGTGTAAACCACTTCAGAGCCCCAGAACACTTCAAGAATTGAGAGGAAGTGACAGCGGAGAGCTGCAGGGTTAACGGAGTTCTTATGGCCAAGCGAAAGGTCCAGGCAGTGCTCCGGCCTACAGCTACACCACGGAGATGTAGGTGAATGGACCTTGAGGAGAGACAGAAGCGATCGCACATGAATCGCAATCGTTAGCCCTGCCCTGGGCCGCCTATGCGGGAGGTGAACTGCTATGGTTGGGAAAAGAACATGGTTATTAGGAAGTTCAGGAGAGCTATGAATGTGTGCAACGTAACTGGCGAGCAGTTGTGCACATCTGATCTTCAATGGCGGCACTCCAACCTCCACCAGTACGCTTATCACCGGACTCGTTCTAAGAGCTCCTGTCGCTAGTCGAACTCCACAATGGTGCAATGGATCGAGCAAACACAATGCTGAGGGCGCTACTGAACCATAAATCACACTCCCATAGTCAAGGCAGGATTGAAGAAGGGCTCTGTAGAGCTGCAGCAGCATGGTGCGATCTGCACCCCAGTTGGTGTTGCTCAGGCAGCGGAGGGCATTGAGGTGCTGCCAACACTTCCGTTTAAGCTGACAAAGATGAGGAAGCCAAGTCAAACGAGTGTCGAAAACCAGACCTAAGAATCGATATGTCTCCACTACAGTGAGTGGATCATCCTTAAGATAAAGTGCCGGTTCTGGATGAACGGTACGAAGCTGACAGAAATGCATGACACACGTCTTCATGGCGGAAAACTGGAAGCCATGGGCTAGAGCCCATGACTGCACCTTGCGGATGGCTCCCTGTAGGCAACGCTCAGCAACACCAGTACCGGAGCAGCAGTACGAAATGCAGAAGTCGTCTGCAGACAGAGAAGGTGAGACGTAGGGCCCAACAGCTGCTGCTAGACCATTAATGGCCACTAAAAATATAGGGAGACTCAATACAGAGCCCTGCGGGACTCCACTCTGCTGGAAATGGATGGAACTATGGGAGGCACCAACTTGGACATGGAAAGTACAGAGTGACAGGAAGTTTTGGATAAAAATTGGGAGCGGGCCCTGGAGACCCCACTCATATAATGTGGCAAGGATATGGTGTCGCCAGGTCGTGCTGCATGCTTTACGTAAGTCAAAAAACACGGGAACCAGGTGTTGGCGTCTGGAAAAGGCTGTTTGGATGGCAGACTCGAGGGACACGAGATTATCAGTGGTAGAGCAAGCCTGGCGGAAGCCGCCCAGACACGGAGCCAGTAGGCCACGTGACTCCAGTACCCAACCCAACTGCCGACACCCCATATGTTCCAGCAGCTTACAAAGAACGTTGTTGAGGCTGATGGGCCGATAGCTATCCAAATAAAATGGATTTTTACTGGGCCTGAGCACCGGAATGATGGTGCTCTCTTGCCATTGTGATGGAAAGATGCCATCGCACCAGATCCGGTTGAAGATGATGACGATATGTCGCTTGTAGTTAGATGAGAGATGTTTAATCATCTGGCCATGGACCTGATCAGGCCCAGGAGCTGTGTCGGGGCAATGTGCAAGGGCACTGAGGAGCTCCTAGTCTTTAAATGGAGTGTTATACGATTCACTGTGGCGTGTAGTGAATGAGAGGACTTTTCCTTCCAGCCGCCATTTGAGAGTGCAAAAGGCTGGGGGGTAATTCTACGACACAGAGGCTCGAGCAAAGTGCTCGGTAAAGTGCTCAGCAATCACGTTTGTATCAGTAGATGACAAGCCATTTATGGTAATACCAGGAACACCTGTTGGGGTCTGGTACCCAAAAAGACATTTGATCTTTGCCCAGACTTGGGAAGGTGATGTGTGGCACCCAATCGTCGCCATATGATAAGTTGGCCAACACAGGCATGGAGCCGTTTAAAGGCTATGAGGTGCTCCAGGGAAGGGTGCCACTTATGCTGCTGTAGAGCTCGCCGATGCTCCTTAATTGCTTCAGCGACCACCAAGGGACTGCCTTACGGCAGGGGCACCCTAAACAGAGAGGGATTGCGTTTTCTGCAGCACAAACAATTGTTGTAGTCACCTGCTCAACCATCACATCGATGTTCCCGTAGGGGGAGATTCAATGGTGACAACAAAGGTGAAAGTTTCCCAGTCCACCCTTGTTTAAAGACCATCTGGGCAGGCGTCCGTGGACCTGACGCCGGGGCAGTGACAGGAAGATGAGGAAGTGGTCACTACCACACAGGTCATCACGTACTCTCCAGTCGATAGGTGAGAAAAGTCCTGGGCTGCAAATTGATAAATCAATGGCCGAGTAACTACCATGAGCCACACTGAAATGTGTGGTGGCCCCAGTATTTAAGAGGCAGAGGTCGAACTGAGGCAGTAAAGTTTCGACATCTCTGCCTCAGCCAGTAAGCATGGTGTCACCCCACAAGGGGTTATGCACGTTAAAATCTCCCAAAAGTGGGAAATGTTTAGGGAGTTGATCAATCAGTGCAGCTAATACATTCAGGGGTACTGCACCATCTGGAGGAAGATGTACATTGCAGACAGTTATTTTCTGTGTCGTCCTTATTCTGATAGCCACAGCTTCAAGAGGGGTTTGAAGGGGCACAGTGTCACTATAGACTGAGTTTAGGACATAAATGCAAACTCCACCTGACACTCGATTATAGTCGCTATGGTTCCTGTAATATCCTTTATAGCCATGTATCCATGGAGGGCAGGGGTCCGCATTGCTGGGAACCAGGTTTCCTGGAGGGCAATGCGGATAGCAGGTGGAAAGCTTAACAACTGCTGTAGCTCGGCCAGACAGTGAAAAAAAAAAAAAAAAAAAAAAAAAAAAAAAAAAAACAAAAAAAAAAAAAAAAAAAAACACGCTACATTTCCACTGGAGGATGACGTCATCATGAGACTGGGAAGGCATGGAACATTCAATGAGGCAGTTTACACCTCAGAGTCACCTGCTGCCACCGACTTATTGCCTGAGCAGTTTATATCCATTGTGTCTGAGGGTCTCGTGAGATCTAGGCCCTCAGCGGGCACCATACTCTCCACCCCATCCTCAGACACAGAGCTTGTAGGTAGCGGTGGTGTAGGTGCCACTGCAATTTCCTCGGTCTTAGGGGACTTCTTTTTGGAGTTCTCTCACTGCTCCTTGGGTTTCCCTGGCTGGGAGGACTTTGCTGGCTCAGTCTCTGGGACTGAGGATGAGCATGAATCCCTACGACCAGCTGCTTTTGAGCTCTTCAGCCACTGGCCGGTGTCATTTTTCCCACTAGCAGAAACCTGGGAAGGGAGTGACCCAAGGGACCCATTCCTAGTGTTTCTAGTGAGAGAAGCCAAAGAAGACACTTCTCCGGCTTAGAAGTGAGGACGGATGTCCCCAATGGTTGGGGGGGGGTGTTGCTCCCGAAGTAGGTGGCACAGGAGCAACAGGAAGGGAAATGCCCCCCACCATCAAGGGGGCAGGTGTAGTCTTCCGGCTCTAAGAGGTGACGGGTTGGCGGAGCTGATGGTGCCAGAACTGTTGTAGCGGTGGCATAAGACGATGGCATACGTACAGGATGCAGGCGTTCAAATTTTCTCTTAGCCTCAGTGTAGGTCAGTTGGTCCAGGGTCTTGTACTCCATGATTTTCCTTTCTTTCTGGAGAATCCTGCAGTCTGGCAAGCAAGGTGAATGGTGCTCTCCGCAACTGGCACAGATGAGAGGCGGGGCAAATGGAGTGTTGGGATGTGATGGGCGTCTGCAATCTTGACATGTGACGCTGGAAGTACAGCTGGAAGACATATGGCTGAAGTTCCAGCACTTAAAGCACTGCATTGGGGGAGGGATATAGGGCTTTACATCACAGCGGTAGACCACCACCTTGACCTTCTTGGGCAATGTATTACCATCGAAGGCCAAGATGAAGGCACCGGTGGCCACCTGATTATCCCTCGGACCCCAGTGGACATGCTGGACGAAATGTACACCTCACCACTCTAAATTGGTGTGCAGATCATTGTCAGAATGCAAAAGAAGGTCCCTGTGAAATATGTTACCCTGGACCATATTTAAGCTCTTATGGGGCATGATGGTTACAGAAAAATACGCCAGCTTGTCAAAAGCAAGTAACGTCTGTGACTGGGCAGAGGATGCAGTTTTGATCACGACTGACCCAGATCTCATTTTGGACAATCCAACCACCTCCCCAAACTTGTCCTCTAAATGCTCAACAAAAAACTGAGGCTTCGTCGTCATGAAAGATTTCCCATCAGCTCTCAAACATACAAGGTACTGGGGTGAATAAGATCCGCTGCCATCCTTAGCCTGCCATTCCTCCCATGGTGTGGCCAGGGAGGGGAACGATTTGAGGTCGTACT
Organism: Schistocerca piceifrons; assembly: GCF_021461385.2. Taxonomy (NCBI): domain Eukaryota; kingdom Metazoa; phylum Arthropoda; class Insecta; order Orthoptera; family Acrididae; genus Schistocerca; species Schistocerca piceifrons. The sequence continues at coordinate 450,409,968 of NC_060144.1, read as the reverse complement.
TCTGGGTGTTGAACTGAGCTTGTGAATTCTTAGAGACTGGTGGTGTTTCACTACCAGCAAGAGACGATGGACTACGCTTCATCGCGTGTCATCTGCCCTAATGCCAACCACTCCAACCAGGGGCCCTCCACATGGGTGCCACCCAGCCGCTGGCAGGATGGCCATTGCCGGAGGCTACAACCTACAGGGTACATGGCGGTCCCACCATAACGGACTGGCTACCGTGCTGGATGTCAGGTGCAAAGAAGTTCATGGTCATTGTTGATACAGAAAGCAACACTGCATAGTGCATGGTGGAAAATGCACTCAGGATGGTGTCCTCACCCAAGAGATGGAGAATGAGGGGGACTGAAATGTGACGACAAGGAAGTGGGCTAATGATCTCAATGCACGATGGACACAATGCACCATGTAAGGCGCCCTTCCCCAATTGGCTCGCTCTTCGGGAAAATTTTGAAGAATGGAGGTCAAACCCGACAGGGGACCATCACATAAAGGCCAAAACGTATGAAACTCCTTTTAGTCACCTCTTATGACAGGCAGGAATACCTCGGGCCTATTCTTACATCCGGACCCGCAGGGGGAGGATGAAGTGGAAAGAGGGTAGGGCAGCTATATGCACTCGAGAGATTAGGTGGAGGGAGCGGAGAGGTGGGCGGATAGTGGAAAAGGAGAGAAGAAAAAAGACTGCATGCGGTGGAGGAATGAGGGCTGTGTAGTGCTGGAATGGGAACAGAGAAGGGCTGGATGGGAGAGGACAATGACTAATGAATGTTGAGGCCAGAAGGATTACAGAAATGTAGGATGTATTGCCAGAAAGTTCCCACCCATGCAATTTTGAAAAGATGGTGTTGGTGGAAAGGATACATGTGGTGCAGGCTGTGAAGCACTCACTGAAATGAAGGATGTCATGTTTGGCAGCAAGCTCAGTAGCAGGGTGGTCCACTTCTTTCTTGGCCAAAGTTTGTGGGTGGCCTTTCAATTGGACAGACAGCTTGTTGGTTGTCATGCCCCACATAGAATGCAGCACTGTCGTTGCAGCTTAGCTTGTAGATCACATGCCTGGTTTCACAGATAGCCCTGCCTTTGACGGGATAGGTTATAAGTTTGTGAGCGGACTGGAGTAGTTGGTGAAGGGGAGGACGTATAGGACAGGTCTTGCACCTAGGTCTATGACAGGGGTATGAGTGATGAGGTAAGAGGTTGGGAGCAGGGGTTGGGTAGGAATGGACATTGTGTAGGTTTGTTGGATGGTGAAAGACAACTGTGGGAGGGGTGGGAAGGATAGTGGGCAGGAACATTTCAGGGCACAACGAGAGGTAGTCGAAACCCTGGCAGAGAATGTAATTCAGTTGCTCCAGTCCTGGGCGGCACTGAGTTATGAGAAGAATGCTCCTCTGTGGCCGGACAGTGGATGATGATGATGATGATGACAATGATGTCGATGATGATGATGATGATGATTCGTTTGGAGGCACTCAACTGTGCAGTTATTAGCACTCTTACAAAGTCCCAATTTTTTTCACATGTCTAATTGGGCTACTGTCACAAATGGTGATGGTGATGGTGATGATGATGATGAAATGATGAGGACAACACAAACATTGAGTCCCCGGACAGAGAAAATCCCCAACCTAGCCGGGAATCGAACCTGGAACCCCATGATCCAGCGTCAGCAACATTAGCCACTACTGGATGGTGGGAATTTGTGAGGTGGTGGGAGATTGGAAAAATAAAGCCCCTGTTACACGATGCACCTAAACCGTACACCTATGCACCAGCACCCCAAGCATGTGTATCTGGAACTACAGGCTGGTTCACGTAGACCTATTACACCATCCAAATGGGATATACCTGGCGTACATGTGCAGTAGACAGTAATAATGTGTGAAACACAGATAGAACTGTCTGATCTCTTGTAAAGTCAATTGTTCTACCGCGCGATACACTAGGAGGACTGTGTGACATATTGGAATGTCATTCGTTCAAATTATTTATGTGAGGTTCCTATTTAATAAGAAATTGTTTTTTATCATTATTCATTAAGTAATTGTTATTCTCTTATGTAGGCTACTACTGTTTTGGATTACAGATTCAATAGTTTTGTATTATAGCACTTAGTTACAAAGGTATATATGTATTTATACAGCATTTTGCACATGGAGAATCCACTTCTTTTTGGAGCTATTGCCCTGGCAGTGAGAGTACATCTTCATTAGGGCAGAATGACCACAAAAATGAATAGCCTTATTCTGTTGAGTTCGACCATGGCTGAAAAGAAGGGACGAAGAGAGGGGATTATATTCACTGCTTATGAAAGAACTGAGGCTCGAAGATCCACAAGAATTTTGAAACTTCGTGAGGATGGATGGCCTGTTTTGAGAAGCTGCTATCTATGATAGAAGATGGAAGTAACAAGTGCGACAGTGTCATGGGGAGGCTGCCTCACATTCTTGAAAGTAACAATTAAATCATACGTTTATACATTTTGTGATCATACCAGTCCAGATCACGAATAAAATACCAGTAAAAGCCCTGTTGTAATATTACGTTTCCTGGCAACTTTCTCCCGTATCACTGCCAGTTTCTCTTTTCTGGCATGCTGAAATATCGCAAGAGATGCAATCAAATCAAAAATGAACTTTCGTAAGTAAGGCATTACAATACAAATCGAAAAAATTACCGTGTAACATTATACACATATTACTCAGAAAGAGACGACTGCTGATGTACCTTATTATGATACAAGTTCGGGTCATACATCCTTTCCTCTCTATATGCCTGAATTAAGACACTTAATGACTCTTTGCACCATTTCATTTTGAGAATACGAAGCAATCAATAGAAAAATGCTTCCACAAACAGCTAGTAAGAAAGAATCTATGGGGGGCAGGGAGGGTGGGGAGAAGAAGTGCGTTTATTAAACCTAATTGCTGAAAAACAAATGGGGAAAAATACCCAATATGAAAATCTGAAATTAGCCACTAGCCACTTAACAATTAGCAAATAACAAGCAGAAAGCGCTACGGTACCCCCTTCTGCGCATGCACGAGTTATCAATGCGTAGTGCACATGTGCAGACTGACGGCAGTTTAGAACTGTGCTCTATTCTGGTGCGTGGATAATATGTCTGCTAATTTTTGGAGATTTTTTTTTTTCAAGGTTGTGAGGATAATTATGGTTTGTGAAGGCTTCAGTGAGACGCTCAGTATATTTCGAGAGGGGCCGCTCATCACTGCAGATGCGATGACAACGGGTGGCTAGAATGTATGGAACGGACTTCTTGGTATGGAAAGGGTGGCAGCTGTCAAAGTGGAGGTATTGTTGGAGGTTAGTAGGTTTCACATGGACGGAGGTACTGATGTAGCCATCTTTGAGGTGGAGGTCAACATGTAGGAAGGTGGCTTGTTGGGTTGAGTAGGACCAGGTGAAGCAAATGGAGGAGAAGTTGTTGAGGTTCTGGAGGAATGTGGATAGGATGTCCTCATCCTCAATCCAGATCACAAAGATGTAATCAAAGAATCAGAACCAGGTGAGGGGTTTAGGGTTCTGGGTGTTTAGGAAGGATTTCTCTAGATGGCCCATGAATAGGTTGGCATAGGATGGTGCTATGCGGGTGCCCATAGCCATACTGCAGACTTGTTTGTTGGTAATGCCTTCAAAGGAGAAGTAATTTTGGGTGAGGATATAATTAGTCGTGGCGACTAGGAACGAGGTAGAGGGTTTGGAATCGGTCAGGTGTTGAGAGAGGGTGTTCAGTAGCGGTAAGGCTACGGGCACTAGGGCTATTAGTGTAAAAGGAGGTGGTGTTCTGGGGCCATGAGTGTGTATGTGTGTGTGTGTGTGTTTACCATCTAATTCTGATGCCTGACTGTCCGAAAGGTATTATTTGTGGCAGTGGTTTTGTTGTGCCTATCTGTGATTCAGCATCTCCGCTATATGGTGAGTAGCAACTTTTCTTTTCACAATATTGTTACATTCCATCCTGGAGTTTTCATTGTTTGAAATACAAAAATCATATTGTTTTAAAAATCTCTAATTTTGTCCCACTTACAACCACTCCATTTTTTTTTTTTTTTTTTTTTTTTTTTTTTTTACAGTTAGCAATGTAATAGGTATATAAATATGGACAACTAAACAAAACAGATGATGTTAAGGAGCAAACTGCCACATGTGTACAGTCTTCAAGAGACAGGACAGGGGAATGTGGAGGATTCAGCAAAGGAGAAAAAGAGGGATGAAGTAGTGAAGTAACAGTATGTGAGACTGGTAGGGAGATAGAACAGTGAAACTGACTGGAATCACGAATGGTGGCAAGGGGGTGGAGGCAGGTAGGAGACAAAGATTGGCAGTAATTGAAGTGAGAGAGTTGCATAACTGGAGGATGGCTGCCGGGGAAAGTTACCACCACCGCAATTCAAAGAAGCTGGTATTGGTAGTGTAGACGGGGATTCAGATGGTTTGAGGAGTGAAGCAGCTGAGGTCAATTAACTTACATTACATTGCATGCTTCACAACTGAACCACAGCTGGGCAAAAGACATTCAACTTGGTCGATAATTTGTTCATTCTTAGTCATACATACACAGAATGCTGTACAATGGGTGAAGTGAAGTTATCATACAATACTGCTTCTTATACAGGTAGCCCACATTTGATAGGATGGGACATTTTAAGTCAGAGTTGAAATTAGGGCCGGCTGGTGTGGCCGAGCGGTTCTAGGCGCTTCAGTCTGGAACAGTCTGGAACTGCCTCGGGCATGGATGTGTGTGATGTCCTGAGGTTAGTTAGGTTTAAGTAGTTCTTAGTTCTAGGGGACTGATGACCTCAGCAATTACGTCCCGTAGTGCTCAGAGCAATCTGAACCATTTTTTTGAAATTAGGTGGTGTGAAGTTGACAAGAGAAACCTTATTTGACCTCAACAAGGATATGATCCATGGGGCAAGGGTCTGGGGCAGAAGAAGGAATGAAGATTAGGGTTTAATATCCTGTTAATGATGACTTTATTAGAGATGGAGACAAACAGGTACGGGATGAATGAGAAAGGAAGTCAGCTGTGTCATTTTCAAAGAAACTATCCTAGCATGTGATTAACAGAAATCATGGAAAACACAGATCTGTATAGCTGGATGGGGAGTTTAGTGTCTTACCACTACACTACACTACTCCACAAAATTTGGAAGCAGATATGGCACAGACTAAAAAGGATATTGTGAAGACTTGCTAGGTGACAGAATACCACTTTGGAAAGCTGTGTAATGAGTGTGGGGTAATGGTGGAGATAAGGTATGGCAAATCTGTTTCTCAATATGGTTGATAGGGTAATACTAGCCTGCAAGGTGTACACAAATATCCAGGTTGTACGGGGATGATGTTTGGGTGTAGTACTTTCTACCTCACGAGGTGCAGAGACATCTGTGAATGCAGCCGCATCATATACTAACAGTTCTGCTTGTTGTTGTTGTTGTTGTTGTTGTTGTGGTGGTGGTGGTCTTCAGTCTGAAGACTGGTTTAATGCACCTCTCCATGCTACTCTATCCTTTGCAAGATTCTTCACCTCTAAATAACTACTGCAACTTACATGCAATCGCTTGAAGATTCAGATGGTGTCTTTTCAAAAAATCCCTTCTTTTAGTCAAATTAAGCCACAAATTTCTTTTCTGCCCAGTTTGATTCAGTACCTCCTTGTTAGTTATATAATCTATCCATCTAATCTTCACCTCTTCTGTAGCACTACATTTCAAAAGCTTCTACTTTCTGTTTGTCTGAAATTTATATCATCCATGTTTCACTTCCATACAAGGCTACACTCTAGACAAATACCTTCAGAAATCTATGTTCAATATTAAAGAATTTCTCTTCTTCAGAAGCACTTTTCTTGCCACTGCCAGTCTACATCTTTTTATATCCGCTGCACTTTGACCATCATCAGTTATTTTGCTGTCCAAAAAGCAAAGCAAAACTCACCACTACTCTTAGTGTTTTGTTTACTAGTCTAATTCCCTCAACATCACTTGATTTAATTCAACTACATTCCACTATTCTTGTTTCACTTTTGTTGATGTCCATCTTTTATCCTCATTTCAAGACACAGTCAGTTGCACTGAACTGCTCTTCCAAATCCTTTGCTGTCTCAGACAGAATTACGTTGCCATCAGCAACCCCCCCCCCCCCCCCCCCCTTCTGACTTCAATTTCTTCTTTTCATATTTTTTCGTTTTTTGTTTTCTTAACTGTTTGCTCAGTATACAGATTGAATAACATCGGGGGTAGACTATAGCCCTGTCTCACTCCCTTTTCAACCCTGCTTCTGTTTCATTTCCCTCGACTCACACAACTGCTGTCTGTTTTCTATACAGGTTGTAAATAGCCTTTGCCCCCACCTATCTTCAGAATTTCAAAGAGTTACTCAAGTCAACACTGTCTACAAAAGCTACAATCACAGGTTTGCCTTTCCTATTTTCTAAGAGAAGTTGTAGGGTCAGTATTGCCTTGTGTGTTCCTACATTTCTCCGGAATCCAAACTGATCTTCCTTGAGGTCGGATTCTACCATTCTGTCCATTATTTTGTGAAGAATTCGTGTTAGCATTTTGCTACCATGACTTATTAAACTGACAGTTTGGTATAATATTTATATCTGTCAGCACCTGGTCTCTTTGAAATTTGAATTATTATATTTTCTTGAAGCCTGAGAATATTTCCCTTTTTTCATATATCTTGAACATGAGGTGGAGTAGTTTAGTTATGACTTGCCCTCCAAGGATATCAGTAGACCTGATGGAGTGTCATCACAACCAGGGGCCTTGTTTCAATTTAGATCTTTTAGTGCCCTGTCAAATTATTCTGATAGTATCATAACTCTCATCTCATTATAATCTCTTAAGAGTCTCCATCTGTCAATTTCTTCTGTTGCAGTAAAAGTTAACAGACTCTTGGATTCTCCTTTGTTACTTGTTACGGTAATGATTAGTAGCTTTACTGAAGCAGCAACTCAACAACTTGTGGATAAAACACTACTTAATTTCCACTCTTTATGCAGTGATTCACTCTCACAGCATTTTACAGTCAAGCTTTTAACAAGAAGACACACAGAAGTCTTAATGGCATTGGCATTCTTGTTCATCAGACATTGGAGCATTGTTATTCCTTGAAGCAGCGTAGAGTGCAGACATTTCTTTGCTGCAGCTTTGGGTGATGTCAGGCACAGCTCAAACAAACTCAGCACAGCACCAAGCCCAAAAGGAATACTTCAGACAGATGAAACACAGCAATGTATAGCCCATATACATAATATTTCTGATTTGAGCAGCAATCTGCTGGGGTGGGTAGTAGAGTGTGGAGGCAACATGGGGTAGGGAGGGGGAGGGATAGCAAGGTAGGGGTAGAGGGGTAGAGGAAGATACTGTGCTGCCTGTTACGGCATGCAGATATGTGGCGGGGACAGGATGGACTGTTAGGTGCCGAGTCAGGTGACTGTGCTGGGACAGTGGGGGACGTGGAGGAGAGAAGCAGAGATGCAGGAAGAAAGAGTTCAGAAGAAGGATCATTTGCCTGAAAGCTTAAATGTTTAACAATCATTTTCATTGTATCTGCAACTCAAAGCCTCCTCCGTATGGTGAGTGGCAATCTATCCTTGTTAATGAAACTTGTTAATGTTAAATAAAGCACTGTTGTTATTAATTATTATTAGTTGTACTGTCTAATACTAGGAGAGAATGGCCTCTGTCAGGGCAATAGTTTGATTTCTGGAAAAGGGCAATAGAATTGACAATCGATCTGAATCAAGAGAATCTATAAGAAAAACACACTCTGACCCACAAAAACCCACTTCAATAAACTCAAGAAATTTTCAGTGAAGAATTCTGAAACACGATAGCACAATATAAATAGAAAATTTAAAGCTTGCACACTGGCATATAAGTACTCACACGTTTTTTTGGTACTAGCTGTCATTGTACGGCAATGATGTATGGCACAAGGGGATTATATAGTTTATACTAATTTTACGACCTTAAATTTGTGTTATTTTGGATTACAGTTTTTTTATACTTCAGTGTCATTAGGTTTCCAGTTTCTACAAAAATATAATAATTACATACCTCTTCTCGGAGTTCTTTCATTTTCTGTTCAATATCATAGTCCTTTTTCTTCTCTTCCAGCTTTCGCTTATTAAGTTCAAAACGTTTTTTCACCTGATCCAAAGAAGATCTTTCAACTCTCATAGTCATTCCCAAATTTCTTTGATCTAAAGAGAAAATGAGAGATGAGCAATAAATTATTCTAAGTGTGTAACCATCATTAAATTGTTCAAAGAAATGTTACAGTACAAATTTCTACAACAATAAACCTATCATTCTGCCAGATAGCACCTGAGATGCAGTTGTCATCGCAAATTAATACTTTCACAACAATAAAAGAGGAAAAATTCAAAAAATATGTATACGGACAACATGAAGATCTGAAAATTAGAAAAAGAAAACACTTTGTTCAAGTGACTGACACACACACACACACACACACAATGTCCTTCGAATGTGATGTGTTGTCTCAAGTTAATGGGTTATTTCAGTTTGCTGATTGGTGCCTCACCACTCTGTAAGATAACATTTCTAACAGTTTTTGTGCCTTCCATTCAGTTTCCATCTCAATATGAGGTTTTCTTAGCTTTCCTTTGGAAGAAAACTTACAGATTAATGTAGCTACTGTTGGTGTCACAGTTATTAGAGATGGAGGACAGGGTGTATACAATCTCTCAACCCCCATGCCATCTCCTGCAATCTGTTACCTGTGTGGCATTCCAAGAGCCTGAAAGCCAATAGTCAGTGATCACAAAGTGAACTGGGAAGTCCCATGTGGACGGCCTCGATGAAAGATGGAGTTATATGCACTGCCACCTTCTTGGAATCCAACAATACACTCATTTACAAATCTAGTTGACTGGATCGTTACTCAATGAGAGACAGAAGCATATTATATGGTCTATCTGTTAAGCCCAAATGGAAACATGGTTCCACTGCCTACCAGACACTGTCGTGTGTGATCGGTGACAGGATTTTCATGGCTATTAAGATGACAACATGTTGCTGTTTGTGACAGATAAACAATATTTTATTCAAAATTATCTCCATTGTTATTTATACATTTCTCCCATCTCTCAGGCAGGCTATGAATGCCATGCTAAAAAAACAGTTCTTCTTTTGAAGTGAGCCAGTCAGAAAGTCATTTTCGTACATTTTCATTTGAACTGAAGCGTTGTTCAGTGAGACCGTGTCCCTGTGATGCAAACAGATGATAATCGGGATACCACAACAATAAGACTAAATTCATAATGGGGAAACATCAAATGTAGTGTCCTGCAATGTTAGGCTCTTGCCCCACTTCTGTTCTTGACTAACATAAATGAATTTGGAGGACTCTTCAAAAAATGAAATGTTTTTGAATGATAAAAGTATAGAGATAAAGGGCATAAGGACATCCATACCTGCCACAGCTACGATAATTGTGGAACAAGCTTGCTTGCATATGGATCACAGCAAACAACTTAACCGTTAATTTTACAAAATCACATATAATGCACTTTCAAACAAGTATAGATGACTTGTAGGCACCAGAAAACAAGCAAAACAGGTGAATGCCATATGTAACTCTATGAGAGAAAGGCACCCAGATCTTCTATAGCCTTATGTGCCATCAATTTATTTATTTACCTCCATGCAAGCCACAGCTACTTGGTCATAGAATGTATTAGAACATAGTTTACAGAACAGTGTTTGGGAACTCTTGTACAGAACAGAAGGTGTGTGCCACAAGAAAACCTTGACAATGTAGATTTCAATACTTAGGATTTTTCACTATTTTTTCAGCTCTGCTGGAAGCCCCACTGAAAATGAAATGTGCTGAACAGTGCAGACCTTGCTGAACAATGCTTAAGGAACTGTTATAAAAGTCTAGTATTCACTGAAGGAATGTTGCAGTTTCTTCTGAATGATTCAGTATTATCAACAACAAATCCCATCATAGAATGTGTGTACAGGGGTGGCAGAATTAGAATCCAAGACACCTGAACAATGGGCTACACAAAGTTTGCAAACTGGCACTACAGATCAGCCTGTCCACCCTTTTCTGAGCTAAGAATATTCTTGGTGATTGCACAGAGTTGCCTCAAAAAGTAGTACTATATGAGACGACAGATTGAAAGGAAGCAAAGTAAATGAGCCTTCATGTTTCAATTTTGGAGACAGTGAAGATCATTCTTATATTTATGATAGCAGATTCAATCTCTGCCCTAGGTTTTGAAAGTGATACTTCCATGGAAGTCTTCCATCTACCTTCAGTCCTAAGAAGTTAAAATTGTCGATCTCACTGACTGCTTGACCAGCTTGGGACAATAACATTCCACTTTAAGAGTTTTGTATTAGAAACTGCATGCATTGCAGTTGTGTAATCTGTTCTCTGAAAGCAATGTGATGATGCTACTGACTACCATATTAGCTATAACACTTACATTATGTTCCACTTCTTTCGCAATATTACCTGTGTCATCTGCAAAGAGAGAGAGAGAGAGAGAGAGAGAGAGAGAAATAAATCAATAAATAAATAAATAAATAAATTGAGCCATTTGTCACCACTGTTACTATAACTTTTCATGGGGAATAAATCCACCCTAGTTGTATTTAACAGATCCTTGATTTGTATAAAATCACACAAATGACCTGGGTTTTGGGATGTAACTCCCATTTCCAGGCGATACTACAAAAAAAGAGGAAAACTAAGAGAGAGTCTTCATAAAATTAATTAACATTTAAAGGGACCATTCAAATGTGGACATCACATTGTACCTTGATTGCATACAAGAAAGTCATACCAGTCACGTAAAAAAATTCAGCGAATTTATCAAGTAGTGTGCTAGATCCCATGTAGGTGAGGTACGAAAACATTTTCTGAGTCAACCAATACCACACCAGGTAAACACGGCCTTACAAAAAAACATGAATGTAGCAGCAGATAAGCACACATTTCCAGCCTAATGTATCCATGAACCAACTGTGAATGAATAGACATGTGCCATAGGGTTAAAAAATTAAAATGAAGGCATTAAGGCCATAAAATGCCAATTTGTGAACCTGAAAAGTTGCTTGCCATATTAAGTGCCTGCCCTGTCAAATATTGTGGAAGCCCAGCAAGACCAGTCAACAGACTGCCACGAAAAATGCAATGAGACTCTAGTGGCTGCCACTGGAACTAATATAGACCGCAGGAGGGACCATCAAAGAAATAACAGCTAACAACACGTCCACACCCTCCTACTACCCCCTCCTTCAATTTTCCTTGTTTTTGTAGTGCCTGAAGATAGGAATTTACATCCTGAAACCCAGGTCATGTGTATGATTTTATTCAAATAAAGCATCTGTCAAGTATAACTAGATGGATTTATTTATCATGAAAAATCATCCTCGTTTTTTGACACTGGAGGACAACCTTTTGCTTTCTACTTTTCACGTATGAAGTGAACTGTTACTGAGCTTTTTCTTTAACCTCTAACAATGTTCCAACCTACACAGAAGAATGATTTTGTCAAATCAAAGAAAATACCCACTGAGCTCAGCCTATCATTTAGCTTGGATAGTGCCTCGCACACAAAAGAATAATATGCATTTTCTGTGGATACCCCTTTCCTGAAATCTGAGAGTCAGACAGAACATTTTGTGTACTCAGATGTGCTACTCTTCTGTACGCTGTTTTTTTTTTTCAAAAATTTTTGAAATCTATGGTAACAAAGAAATTGGCCAGTAATTGTCCACATGATATATTTCCCCCATTTCTGAAAGACTTCACTAACAAGTATTTCAATCTGCCAAGAAATTGACCACACCTGAATGACACACTACACAGCTGACTGATTACAGAACTTACATTGGTGCACTTATCTTCATAACCCAAATTGAAATTTCACCATTCTCACAGGAGTCTTAACTCTTTAATAATGTAATAATTGTTTTAATTTCATCTTTGGTTCTTTTCTTTAGCTGCATGTGAAATAGTTGCCTTTTAACACCAGCTTTCAAGTGTTCTACATATTTACCCACACCCATAAAATTTTGATTTAACTTGCCAATTACTGACAGGAAGAAATTACTAAATATTCTGTACAATTCCAGTGGATCATTAGGTTTCATCCACACACAAGATTGGCATAATATGTCGAGTACCACATTCTGCCTCTTTCACAACTGACCTTAAAAGTTTTAACTTTTTCTAAGAGCTTTCTATTTTGTTGATAAAATAAATTGTTTTAGCCCATCTTCAGCACTTTGCAGTTGTCAGTAGCGAAAGTCTGCTACCAAGCTCTGGCTGTCCTTCTGCTACTCTAATGCCAGTAGTTATCCAGTTTGGTTGCTTATTACTACTGCATATGTGTCTGCACGTCTTTTTAATGGTTGGTTGGTTGGTTGGTTGGTTGGTTGTTGGAGTTAAAGCGACCAAACTGCTAGGTCATCAGTCCCTCCATCCTAAATGTATCTAATCAGGAATAATCCTCACAGGAACATTTATGTGCAACATTCACCCATAATCCCTATAGGCTGGGCTGGCACCACAATGCGAGGACATCTGGACACATTTCATACTTTTAAAGCACCGAATTGGGGGTGACGTGGAGGGACTACACATACAGTTTCATGTCACATCAGTATACCATCATCTTGACTTTTTCAGACAATTAATTAATCACCCTAAAAGGCCAAGACGAAGGCCCCGGTAGCAACCTTATTATCCTTTGGCCTCTTATGGGGACAAAACATGAAATGTATAACCCATCCCTCCAAGTTGGTGTGTAGTTCATCGTCAGTCTGCAAGAGATGGTCGTGATGGGAAATGATGCCTTGAATCATGTCTAGACTATTATAGAGAGTTATAGGCACCAGAATGTCACCCAACTCGTCACAAGCATGCAACACCCATGAGAACAGAGGATGCTGTTTTAAACAAAAGTGACCCACTCTTTATTTTGGATGTACCTGCAACTTCCCCAAACTTGTCCTCTATATTCTCAACACAGAGTAAAAGCTTAGTGCTCAAAAAAGAATTGGGGGCAGTATTCTTCTGCTAGTCACTTAGCCATACATTCCTCCCATGGCATAGTGGGGAAGGAACAATTTTGGGGTTGTATCTCTCTGTGCAGAATGAGTTCTTTCCTTCTGAAGAGACTGCTGGGGCTGTATAATCACCAGCGGGAGAGAGCTTCATCCACTCCATATGCTAGTCATCCGCCAAGGTGTCCACCTACTGTGAATGGAGGCTCCCCCATGGGTGTCATCCAGTCTCAGCAATGGCTACCTGCCCAATAATCCATTGCTCAAGAGTCCCTGTGCCCCAGCCACAATGGGCACATACTCCTTGGCACAAATGGGGATGTTTCAGCCCAGGCACCAACAGTGTGATCCCTGTGTCATCTAGGGGCTACCACTACGCAGGTACTTGATGACCCCCACCACAACAGGGTGGCTACTGTGCTGGGTTTTGGGTGTACTAACATAGTGGAAAGGAAAGATGCTAAGGTGGAAATCCACTATGGTAGAACATATACCACATTGGGTGACCTTCCTTGTGTGACATGCACTTCTGGAAAATTTAGAGAAGTGGTGGCAGGTCAAACCCAACAATGAGCACCATGTATTCATTAATGAAAAGGTGAAGAAAGTGTCATAAGTGAGATGGGAAACTAGGCACCTAAATCATGTATCAGATCCAAGGGGGTTTGCACCAGGAAGACCATTCAGTGAAAACAAAGAGGAGAAAGGAATAGTGAAAACAGAAGCTTGGAGCATAGAAAGGGAAGTAGTGGTGCAAAGGCTGGGGGCCCTCTGTTAGCAAAACACATACTCAAAAAAGAGTTGAGAGCCCACTTCTCCTGCACAACCTTCAAATTTCAGTCTTAATTATTTTGAATGAAACATTACACTTGGCATAAATGGCACTCTTCCCTTCTGGAACAAACTCCTTGCATAGAAATCACATAAGGTGTACCCGTCCAAAGGAAGCATTCGTATTTCTTAGCTGTGTAATTTGCTATGTAATTTACTCTCAAATAATGTCAGTGTCAATATATATTAGCACTTCATCTACTTTATCTGTACTTCTCCAATTACTTTGATGAAATACGCTTACTAAACCTTCATTTACTCAATCAACTTTCAGTTTTACAAGGATATTCTTCAAGCAGGTATACTTCCTACTTGACTTCACCCTAAAAATGTCTAGCCCTTCTATACATCATCACTGGAATTTGGTCTTGAGTGAGCCCAGATTTCCCTACTACACTGTAACTTGTTAGCTTCACCAATCATCTTGTTCCATTCCTACTCGAGCATAGCCCATGCCTAGTATAGCTCAACTTGTGGACATTCTCAACTGGCGTCACCAAACTGTGTTCAATGTCAGCAGTAACCAGTGCCTTTTCAAGGCTCATTTTAACATGTCTTACAGCATTTTGTGTGTGTGTGTTTTATGGGCATTCAACAGCAACATTATCAGTGTCCTTAAGAAAATTATTAGAAAACAAATATAGTTAAAATGTCTAAAATGTTACAAAACTGCGCTCTTGTCTGAATATAAGACACAATCTAAAATGTGGCGCACAGGGATGCGTACACCACAAGAACCACACAGTGGAGTGTCCTCCCACCGAAGCAAGAAGTCATGTGACATAGGAGAGTTCCCTGTGCACAGATGAGTGAGGAGGACATCATCTCATATGCGTGGCTGGAAGGAAGTATGCCATGAACAAGCTGTTGACTTTACTAGACACAATTTACTGTCTCTCTCTTCCAGCCACACTTCTTTTCTTCTATGCATGATCTCTGTATTTCAACAGTGATGAGACAGCTTGTATGTGGATGGCACATGAGATTATTTGATTCTTGGCTCCTACACCTGCCATTTTGTATCGCTTAATACTCATGTTCTCTGGTGCCCAGCAGCACACCTCCTTCCTTAGCCTATGAAGGCACTGAAGAGTGTCCTGGATATTTTATACTACTACATCTGCTGGGTACAAGTGTTGTATAGAGTTAAGGACACTTTGGGAGCCTGAACAAATGAGGAATTTTGCAGTTGCAACACAACTGATCTGCTATAGTGCCCTCAAGACTACACACAATTCTGCACTGAACACAGTGAATTCTTGAGGCAACTGGGTCTTGACAACATGACCATGGAAACAACAGAGCAACCAATGGATTCCCTCTGTTTGGGCGTATCTGTGAATACAGCTACACAGGATGATTTTTTCCACCTTGTAGAAACTATAGGGATTGAGTGATATGAGGATATGGAGCAAAAAAGGTCTAATGAACTTATGTCCAGAAATGCATGGTTTCAATGCTAAGGACAACTTATTCAATCATACTCTGTTATAGAGACTGCACAATGTACCATGCAGCCACAGTCCTTCTAGAGCAGGGGCGGGCAAACGTTGCACGCGGCTCATGAGCGCACAGCGCTGCTCGCGTGCAATCGTCGACCGGGGCAGTGGCGACAGCCGGCAGGTTGCGGTAGTGTAGTACCAGGCTAGGCTGCGGGCGTTGATGAAAAGCGACCACTACATAGTGAACGTTGTATTTCAAGAACCAGAAAATGCAGAGTGAATCAAGGAAACGGAGAAGTGGAGATTTGCTGTCTTTTAAAAAGGAATGGGAGAATCATCCTAAAAGCCTTTGATGAAGCTGTCGATTCTGATGGCTTAAATTGGGAACGTTTGGTGTCAGTGACAACCGACGGAGCACCTGCAATTAAAGGGGAACAAATGGGATTTGTTGGATTACTAAGAAAAAAGCTACAGCGTACAGAAGAATCATTGTACAGCATCCACTGCATTTTGCACCAAGAAGTACTCTGTACAAAAGCAGCAAAATTGGGAGTCGTTATGCAAGTGATTATTCGGGCAGATAATTATTTGAAATCCCACTGGCTTACACATACACACTTTCACACATATTTAGCTGAAATTGGGGAAGAGTTGGTGACATACCATACCACAGTGAAGTCCGCTGGCCTAGCCACGGTAATGTACTCAAAAGATTTTTTGAGCTGAGATTACCAATAAATCAGGCCGGCCGCAGTGGCCGTGCGGTTCTGGGTGCTGCAGTCTGGAACCGCGTGACCACTACGGTCGCAGGTTCGAATCCTGCCTCGGGCATGGATGTGTGTGTTGTCCTTAGGTTAGTTAGGCTTAAGTAGTTCTAAGTTCTAGGGGACTTATGACCTCAGCAGTTGAGCCCCATAGTGCTCAGAGCCATTTGAACCAATAAATCAGTTTTTAAAGGACAAAGGGAGATAACGACCCCAAGTTAGAAGATCCAGAGTGGGTTGCAGACCTTACATTTTTAGTGGACATTATCGGACACATGAATGCATGGAACACAAGTTTGCAAGGAGAAATTCAGCTAATTTGTGAAATGACTGAAAAGGTGCAAGCTTGAGCTGTGGGAACGACAGCTCTCGTCAGGGAACGAAGTGCATTTCCCTACTCTGTCTACTGTGCGAGAACAGAATTGCAAAGAATATGTTTCCGTACGTAGTGCAATAAAAGAGGAACTTCTCAAGCGATTTGGGGATATATCATATTTATCCCAGGCTTTTGAATGGTTCTCGAGACCATTTGCTGTTTCTGTAGATGATATTCATCATAATTTCCAAATGGAATTAATAGATCTACGGTGTAATTCTCGTCTGGAAGACAAGTTCCTTTTGGCAAGACGTGTAGTAAACTTTTATCACGACTTTCCACAGCAAGAGTTTCCTCCTCTTCATCGTGAAGCCGCAAAGATAATATCAGTGTTTGGCTCGACGCACGTTTGTGAGACATTTTTTTGTGTTATAAAAGTTGATAAGTCTCACTTAAAAGCAAACATCAGTGGTGAAAATTGACGTTTGCTTTTGTCTGTATGTAGAAATTTTGTTCCAGACATTAAACGTATTGTAAACTCCATCTGTGATAATAAAACGTATCGTAGGTAATAGGTACTCTTTCAAACCATGTTATCTTTCAAGCACTCCTACGAATCTTATTCCTTCATTCAATAAAGCAAGCTAGGAAACAAAACACATTAAAGAAGAAGGAGCGGAGAGACGGTATAGTGGGGAGGGGAGAGAAGGGGGTGGCCAGCTTGCCCCTGTGTGCACGCAGAACGACTGTTAACTGCACACGTGCAGGTGCACCGCACATGTGCAGGATTCCTGGCCGCCCCTGTTCAAGAGGGTGGTACTGTTTCTCGTATCTCATGCCCTAGTGCTCTCTCCTACAATAGTCATTGGGAATGTTGTGTCTGATTCACTTTTCTTGCTGACTCACCTTGAAGTGGATGTGATACAGTGTTGTACACAATGATTTTGAATTCAAATCAAGAGCTTGCTGACATGATATTTACTTACAGAAAGGCAAATAACAATGGACAATGACTACAAGCAAGAATTTAATGATTGCAACAGTGTTCTACCGTTTGTTTGAGACAGAGTCGTTTCAGGAAGCAAGAATTTATGATGTATGTACCTGAAATGTTCGGACATGAGACTTGGAGGAAAATGTGATCAGCACTGTGGATGCCAACCACTGTGTCAGTACCAGGCAGTTGGCCCGCCAGTACAGGGTATGCCAAACGATTGTGTGGAACATACTCCATAACACTTACAGCATGTGCAGGACTTACTAGTGACAGACTTTCCACATTGCTGAGTGGTATCTTCTACTTTCATATTGCTCATCTGTGGGATAGTATGCAGAACCCCCATGATATGGTGACAGCAAATCATTGGTGCAGCCAGAATGTGTGGGCCGAGATAATTGGCGACCATATTTTGGGACCAGTCTTCCGAAAATGTCACCTAACAGGCTGGAACTATTGGTGTTTTTTGCCGTAACTTTGCCTCCCCTGATGGAAGAAGTGCCACTGATGATTTGAAGGGTTACGAGGTGCCACATGACAGTGCTCCAGCCCGCTTCACTGTTAAGACCGGACACATCTCAATTGTGTCTTCACTGGTCAACGGGTCGGACGAGAGGGTCCAGTTGCATGGCCTGCTCGTTCACCGGATCTTAACCTGTGCGGTTTCCGGTTATAGGGCCATCTCAAAAGTATTCTGTATGCAGAGCCCATTCGAGATGCGGACACACTGGAGCAGTGTATTCATGTTGCCTTTGACACTTTTTGAATGCAACCTGGCCGATGTGAGCGTGTGAGACACAACATGCTACGGTGTGTACATGCAAGTGCTGAGGCACATGGAAACCATTTTCAGCACATACTGTAACTGAGGCTGCAAGGTACAGCATGTATTAGAACACAGTCTCTGTAACAATGTATGATTGAATAACAGATTTCTTGCACGGAAACCACACATTTCCAGATGTAAGTTAATTAGACCTTTTTTGTTCTGTATCCTCTCATCAATCAATCCCTAGAGTTTGTACATGGTGGAAAAAATCACCCTGTACAGTTGTGGTGCTCATTTAAAAGTTCATAAAATATTGTATTAAAACACACACAAGATTGCAGCTTCTCTTTCTAAATCCAAGCATTCAATTCTAAACATGGATTTACATTTGTACTCACCCCACACCAAGTGAGTTCAACATTACTTCACATGGATCCCAAGTGACCTTGTTGCTCACGGAAGATTTGGGAAAAGGTCCTTTTAGCAGGAGAAGCAACAGTGGTAACATGGGAGTCACGAGGATTTTATATGCTTGATGAACCTTGAGGAGTTGCGGCTGGATGGTACGTGGCACATGCCTAAGTTCAGAGACTGAGTATGGCTCTCATGGCCAGCCTGATCACCTTATGATGAATAGCGTCAATGATCCAGGTAAGAAAGTCATGCTGATCCACACATTGTGCACCTGCCATGAAGCCATGACCTAACAAAAGCCCTAATAAACACGGGTAGATGCATTCCGCTGCCCCCAAGACCAGTGGCAAAAGCACTTTAAGATATTAAGTTCTTTCTGGGTCCTTGCCTTCAGATCCTGCAGAAGTTCTGAATAAAAAATGAGGACCATAAACCTCATAGACTCTTTAAAATGTTGAAAGGTGTACCGGCAAGTGAGGTAAATTAACGAGAAAGAATTCACACACACACACTCTTATCTGCAGATGTAAAACCTGTCTTGAGGGCTCACTCATCCAGCCCCTTTGGTGTAAGTTCTAACTGACGAGCCGCTGTTACAGCGGCAGAGGAGGAACAAAAAACTGCAAAATCAACCACAAATAAGGAACACTGTACAGGACTGCTTACTGCAAATGTTATACTGTTGACAGCTATAGCAAAGATGGTGGCACTTGATATACTTCCCTGGAGAACATAATTCTCCCACTCCAAACTATCTGACACATCATCACCAACTCAGTACCTAAAAGACTGTTCTGATAAGAGAGACTGAATGACAATGGGGAGGTAACTACAAAAGACCCACTGGTGGAGGAGTTGTTCTAGGATACTGTGACTCCAATTAGTGTTGGATGCCTTACTGATGTCAAACAGTATCCCTAGACTATGCTGTTTACATAGGAAACACTGCTGGATAGCCACCTCTAGCAGGGTCAGGTTGTCAATAGTGGATCGAAACTCCTGAACGTACAATGAGAACGACAAAGGAGTCAACTGGCCTCTGACGACAATTGTCATTCGCTCCGAGGTATTTCCTACAAAGCTTATTAAGCAATGCTCTGGTGACTACTGGGACACATTCGGTCCCTGCCTGGTCTAAGGACAGGTATCAAATTTGTCTCCTTCAATGAGCTGGGAAATTATCTTGCCTGCCTTATCGAATTAAAACATTTTAGGAGGATTACCGTTCACATTCGTTGCAAGTTTCACAGCATGCCGTATTGGATTGGGAATTGACTGGGCACATATCGTGAGCCTCAGACAGTGCCAAATCCAGATCCTAAATGGATGAGGGCAGTTGTACGACTCAGATCTGTTTCATCTGAAGTTCAACTAATCCCTTTCATGATCGTGCAATAGCAGTAGACTGCTGAACCTAGGCTGGCAGTGGAAGTAGCCACTGCAAAATGATCTGACACTGTCTGTGCAATATTCCGGGCATTGTCTGGAGACACCACAGCTTCAGCACCACTGCTATAGGTAACTGACAGCACTTTTTACAAATCCTGGAAATGGCTTCCCATACTTTCGTTGCTCAGCACTTAAATCGTCGCAAAGCTGCACACCTGGCCCAACTTGCTGGCAGCATGCATCAGTGCACCACAATACAGGCTACCTTCAAAGATGACATTTGGACTTTGTGATGGATCCTTCCCCATTTCTAGAAAATGCCTCGGTGTTCAAAAACATCCAGTTGGCTGAATAGCATCCAATTAGCTCTGTTGATCATCCATCTTAGTGGCTTCCTTTCAAGAATTGCTCCATCTGGTAGATGAATCCAGGGTGGGAAGTGCTCACTGGAATGAGGGTCACCAGTAATCACCAGTAACTTCCCATCAAAAAGAATCTGTGAGATCTGAGGCTGAGGATGACCTACCGGCAGCATTGAAATGAGTGGGATTGTCCTTCCGAGGATGCACCATATCTGAAACATCATGAGGCTCTCTAAAACTCGACCACTGGGGCAAGTAGTGTTTCTGCCTCACAATACATTATGGGCATTTAAGTCTCCCAGCAAGGGTTTGCTTGTAAGATCTGCAAGAGCCTCAGGATATACGGCTTCTTGTGGTGGTAAATACAAACAGCATATAGTTATCATTTGACAACATTAACTTCGCCTGCAACTGCTTGCAGGTCAGTTGTTGTTGTGGTCTTCAGTCCTGAGACTGGTTTGATGCAGCTCTCCATTCTACTCTATCCTGTGCAACCTTCTTCATCTCCCAGTACCTACTGCAGCCTACATCCTTCTGAATCTGCTTAGTGTATTCATCCCTTGGTCTCCCTCTACGATTTTTACCCTCCACGCTGCCCTCCAATACTAAATTGGTGATCCCTCGATGTCGCAGAACATGTCCTAAAAACCGATCCCTTCTTCTAGCCAAGTTGTGCCACAAGCTCCTCTTCTCCCCAATACTATTCAATACCTCCTCATTAGTTATGTGATCTATCCATCCAATCTTCAGCATTCTTCTGTAGCACCACATTTCAAAAGCCTCTATTCTCTTCTTGTCCAAACTATTTATCGTCCATGTTTCACTTCCATACATTGCTACACTCCATACAAATACTTTCAGAAACGACTTCCTGACACTTAAATCTATACTAGATGTTAACAAATTTTTCTTCTTCAGAAACGCTTTCCTTGCAATTGCCAGTCTACATTTGATATCCTCTCTACTTTGACCATCATTAGTTATTTTGCTCCCCAAATAGCGAAACACCTTTTCTACTTTAAGTGTCTCATTTCCTAATCCTCAGCATCGCCCAACTTAATTTGACTACATTCCATTATCCTCGTTTTGCTTTTGTTGATGTTCATCTTATATCCTCCTTTCAAGACACTGTCCATTCCATTCAAATGCTCTTCCAAGTACTTTGCTGTCTCTGACAGAATTACAATGTCATCGGTGAACCTCAAAGTTTTTATTTCTCCTCCATGGATTTTAATACCTACTCCGAATTTTTCTTTTGTTTCCTTTACTGCTTGCTCAATATACAGATTGAATAGCATTGGGGAGAAGCTACAATCCTGTCTCACTCCCTTCCCAACCATTGCTTCCCTTTCATGTCCCTCGACTCTTATAACTGCCATCTGGTTTCTGTACAAATTGTAAATAGCCTTTCGCTCCCTCTATTTTACCCCTGCCACCTTTAGAATTTGAAAGAGAGTATTCCAGTCAAATTGTCAAAAGCTTTCTCTAAGTCTACAAATGCTAGAAATGTAGGTTTGCCTTTCCTTAATCTTTCTTCTAAGATAAGTCGTGCTGTATACATGGAAGAATCCTGGAGATACTAAAAGGTATCAGATAGATTATATAATGGTAAGACAGAGATTTAGGAACCAGGTTTTAAATTGTAGGACATTTCCAGGGGCAGATGTGGACTCTGACCACAATCTATTGGTTATGAACTGTAGACTAAAACTGAAGAAATTGCAAAAAGGTGGGAATTTAAGGAGATGGGACCTGGATAAACTGAGTAAACCAGAGATTGTACAGAGTTTCAGGAAGAGCATAAGGGAACAATTGACAGGAATGGGGGAGAGAAATACAGTAGAAGAAGAATGGGTAGCTTTGAGGGATGAAGTAGTGAAGGCAGCAGAGGATCAAGTAGGTAAAAAGACGAGGGCTAGTAGAAACCCTTGGGTAACAGAAGAAATATTGAAAATAATTGATGAAAGGAGAAAATATAAAAATGCAGTAAATTAAGCAGGCAAAAAGGAATACAAACGTCTCAAAAACAAGATTGACAGGAAGTGCAAAATGGCTAAGCAGGCATGGCTAGAAGACAAATGTAAGGATGTGGAGGCTTATCTCACTAGGGGTAAGATAGATACTGCCTACAGGAAAATTAAAGAGACCTTTGGAGAAAAGAGAACCACTTGTATGAATATCAAGAGCTCAGATGGAAACCCAGTTCTAAGCAAAGAGGGGAAAGCAGAAAGGTGGAAGGAGTATATAGAGGGTCTATACAAGGGCGATGTACTTGAGTACAATATTATGGAAATGGAAGAGGATGTAGATGAAGATGAAATGGGAGATACGAAACTGCGTGAAGAGTTTGACAGAGCACTGAAAGACCTGAATTGAAACAAGGCCCCGGGAGTAGACAACATTCCATTAGAACTACTGACGGCCTGGGGAGAGCCAGTCCTGACAAAACTCTTCCATCTGGTGAGCAAGATGTATGAGACAGGCGAAATACCCTCAGACTTCAAGAAGAATATAATAATTCCAATCCCAAAGAAAGCAGGTGTTGATAGATGTGAAAATTACCGAACTATCAGCTTAATAAGTCACAGCTGCAAAATACTAACACGAATTCTTTACAGACGAATGGAAAAACTAGTAGAAGCCAACCTCGGGGAAGATCAGTTTGGATTCCGTAGAAACACTGGAACACGTGAGGCAATACTGACCTCACGACTTACCTTAGAAGAAAGATTAAGGAAAGGCAAACCTACGTTTCTAGCATTTGTAGACGTAGGGAAAGCCTTTGATAATGTTGACTGGAATACTCTCTTTCAAATTCTAAAGGTGGCAGGGGTAAGATACAGGGAGCGAAAGGCTATTTACAATTTGTACAGAAACCAGATGGCAGTTATAAGTCGAGGGGCATGAAAGGGAAGCAGTGGTTGGGAAGGAAGTGAGACAGGGTTGTAGCCTATCCCCGATGTTATTCAATCTGTATATTGAGCAAGCAGTAAAGGAAACAAAAGAAAAGTTCGGAGTAGGTATTAAAATCCATGGAGAAGAAATAAAAACTTTGAGGTTCGCCGATGACATTGTGATTCTGTCAGAGACAGCAAAGGACTTGGAAGAGCAGTTGAATGGAATGGACAGTGTCTTGAAAGGAGGATATAAGATGAATATCAACAAAAGCAAAACGAGGATAATGGAATGTAGTCAAATTAAGTTGGGCGATGCTGAGGATTAGGAAATGAGACACATAAAGTAGTAAAGGTGTTTCGTTATTTGGGGAGCAAAATACCTAATGATGGCCAAAGTAGAGAGGATATAGAATGTAGACAGGCAATAGCAAGGAAAGTGTTTCTGAAGAAGAGAAATTTGTTAACATCGAGTATAGATTTCAGTATCAGGAAGTCGTTTCTAAAACTATTTGTCTGGAGTGTAGCCATGTATGGAAGTGAAACATGGACAATGAATAGTTTGGACAAGAAGAGAATAGAAGCTTTCAATATGTGGTGCTACAGAAGAATGTTGAAGATTAGATGGGTAGATCACATAACTAATGAGGAGGTATTGAATAGAATTGGGGAGAAGAGGAGTTTGTGGCACAACTTGACTAGAAGAAGGGATCGGCTGGTAGGACATGTCCTGAGGCATCAAGGGATCACAAATTTAGCATTGGAGGGCAGCGTGGAGGGTAAAAATCGTAGAGGGAGACCAAGAGATGAATACACTAAGCAGATTCAGAAGGATGTAGGTTGCAGTAGGTACTGGGAGATGAAGGAGCTTGCACACGATAGATTAGCATGGAGAGCTGCATCAAACCAGTTTCAGGACTGAAGACAAAGACAACAACCACAACAAGATAAGTCGTAAGGTCAGTATTGCCTCACGTATTCCAACATTTCTACGGAATCCAAACTGATCGTCCCCGAGGTCAGCTTCTACCAGTTTTTCCATTCGTCTGTAAATAATTCGGTTTAGTATTTTGCAGCTGTGACTTATTGAACTGATAGTTCGGTAATTTTCAACACCTGCTTTCTTTGGGATTGGAATTATTATATTTTTCTTGAAGTCTGAGTGTATTTCGCCTTTCTCATAAATCTTGCTCACTCATCTTGTCAGGACTGGCTCTCCCAAGGCTGTCAGTAGTTCTAATGGAATGTTGTCTACTCCCGGGGCCTTGTTTTGACTCGGGTCTTTCAGTGCGCTGTCAAACTCTTCACGCAGTTTCGTATCTCCCATTTCATCTTCATCTACATCCTCTTCCATTTCCATAATATTGTCCTCAAGTACATCGCCCTTGTATAAACCCTCTATATACTCCTTCCACCTTTCTGCTTTCCCTCCTTTGCTTAGAACTGGGTTTCCATCTGAGCCCTTGATATTCATACAAGTGGTTCTCTTTTCTGCAAAGGTCTCTTTAATTTTCCTGTGGGCAGTATCTATCTTACCCCTAGTGAGATAAGCCTCTACATCCCTACATTTGTCCTCTAGCCATCCCTGCTTAGCCTCTTTGCACTTCCTGTCGCTCTCATTTTTGATAAAAAAAAAGCATTTTGTGAGATATAATTAGCTTATATTATACATCAGTGGTTTCTAATTATAGTTAATTTCTTTAACACTGATTTCTGTTGCTAGTTCTTTTTATGATGTGTGAGATTTATCACTCACAGGATGAACTTTTGATCACTGTTTGCTACACTATAAAATTCTCTTGTATCAGAAACTTTTTTAGAGTTGTGGGGAATGTTTTCTCAGTTTTGAGGTCTTGTAATTCCCTTGGCATCGCTTGTATTAACTTGATGCCAGAATATATGGGCCCTGTTTCAAAAATCTTAAGTCTATGTGGAATGCACCGCAGTTGTTCTCTGTTCCTTGTTTGTGTGTATGAACAGTCTCATTAGTATCAAGTTTTGTCTGATCACGTAATGCACTCTCAATGGTCTTAAATATATACAATGATGGAAATGTTAGAATGTTTAGTTCTTTGAAACAACTTTTACATGATTCTTTTTGCTTCTTTTTCAATATAATTCGAATGGCTTGCTTCTGTAATGTGAATATTCTCTTCATTCTTGTGATAGTTGAGTTACCCCACACTTTGATTCCATATCGCATGTATGGTTCAAAAAAACCATGACAGACAGTGCACAAGAGGTCTCGGTGAGTACACTGAGCCAGTTGCTTCATTCACCGAGCTTAGCTTAGTGGAAACAGTATTTATCTGCAGTTTCCAATTTAGCTCGTGTCTATTGGAATGCCCAAAACCTTAACCGAAGCTATTTCTTCCAGTCCTTTTCAATCTAAGAAAACATCCATATGTTCTTTTTTTGTTCATTTTTGAAGACCATGTGCATAGTTTTTTTTTTCACATTAATAATTAACTTATTTTCAGAGAGCCATTGTGCTGTACTACTGACTGATATGAATGTATTTTGCTCAAGTGCTTCCAAATTGTTGGAAACATTTAGCACGGTCATATCATATGCATTAAGTATTTTGATTTCATTTTCACATATTTGTATATTATTCACAAATAAATTGGAGAGAACAGGTCCCATTACAGATCCTTGAGGTACATCATACTTAATGCTTCTAACTTTTGATCTGTATAAGTTATTAATGGCTACATATTGCCTCCTGTTAGATATGATGTTATCCAGTTTGCTGCATGTCCACAAACACCAGTATTCTCTAGTTTCTTTACTAGGACTGTATGATCAACTGTGTCAAAGCGTGTTAATGTGTGAGCCAAATAAGGTTACAGGTTTACAAATTAACTGTACACTTAAGTAACAAGAAGTTAGTGAATAGTAATCAACATGGCTTTTGAACAATTTGAAGTACAGAAAAGCAATAAAGGATTACATGTATAAAAAACAGCAGTGTTGTAGTCCAAGTTAATTTCGATCTCTCTAATGCTTTTAATACTGTTAGTAACAAAGTTCTGTTAGATAAGCGGTCCTGTACTGTTGTGCTAAATGATGAATAAGTACATGAAATAAATCATCACATCCTTAGGCATTCACAAGGCAGTAGTGGTTCTTCCAGAAGTATAGAGTTTTTATTCATTAGAGAATTTTCACACACTTCTGGGAGTGAGTGGATAACCACAAATTCTCTTGGACATGGGCCTAGTGTCTGTTGTGTCACCTATTAAATTTGGTTCTCCTGAAATGACATGTCTTGAAACTGATCAATACATGTGGATGCACGTGATTAAATATGAAAGTAGTTGTATGGCTTCCTGAGCATATCTAAAAAAATCCAGAAGAAAAGGATGCACTGACATCAACATACAGATTATATTATAAATGAATTAACTATTTACACAAAGATTGTTAATTGGCACGAACTCCACATATGCAACTGTGTTTTGGCAGTTTTTATATTGTATGCATGACTGAATCCATAGCAAACACGTGAGGGCTCCCGACTACATTGCAGCTGGTCAATATGATTTTGCATAGATCAATGTATACTAATTGAGATCTATTCTTTACCGATTGGTGTGAATCCATCAATAACGAAAAACTATGACACTTATTTCTGCTCAGTCATTACTCCACTATCACTTCCTTATAGTCTGGTTGCAAGATAAGTAATATTGATTACTGTTATTAAAAAAAGCAGAACAGAAAAAATGAACATGATAGCAATTTACACAAAGCTAAATACAATTAGTAGAGAGTCACTTACGTTTCTTTCCATTTATGTGGTCTAGGAAGTTAATGGAATCTTTCACAACACAATCACACACATTACAGTAGTACCTGCAAAGAATTACAGGTCAATATACTGTCAACACATGTGAAATTACACATCAACTAAGTAATGATGCGTGACATATCAGCAACGGGGCTTGTAAGATGTCTGACGGCATACCCTCCTGTTTGCGACGACGGAGTGTTTTTTGTTATGACTACACTCTTTCCTAATTTGGATTCTAAATCAACTCGGTAGTCACGTTGCCGCAATAAGTCTCGTTTAACAGGTGGCTGTTTTTGCTTCGCTTTTTCTTGTGCTTCCAATTCTTCCTGTATTCTTTCTGCTGCCAAACGTTCATATTCATCGCGGTCCCACTTTCTTCGATGATCTTCTGCTCTCTATAATAAATCAAACCGGTCGTCTTATAATAACTAAACTGATCTGTATGTTATCAAGATAACCTTTTCAAATTAATTCAACCAATTAAAAATACTGTCTCTACTGAAAATGTCACACATCCTTTCCACAAAAACAAAACATAAACACGTACCTCTTTCGACGCCATGTTGTTGAGCAAAGATGTATCAAACAACACGACCTTTGATCATAGAACACAACAGAACCTAGTTTGACTTGAGTATATAGTTATTAGTTACCACCTCCATTAGTTCAACAAATTAGCCGAATAGACATTAAAAATCATGAGCTGGGAACTAATATCAACCTGACTGTAGAGTATTTCGCAATACAATTTCCATAGCAGTATTTAAGGGGATTTATACCGAGCAAACCCCAGAATACAAACAAAAGACGTCCCTTCAATTGTATATCAAATACCAAAATACAGCGAGAATGAATGTCGAAGCATATCTTTGATGCTATATTTGCATCTAAATGTCATTTAAAGGGCCAAGAAAAATTAGTTCTTCTAATTTGACAGTTGAGATGGTATCTTCAATGTAATCTTTGATGAGATGAGGTTTGCTGTCCTCATTGTTGCGATAGTAAATGAAAACATAGGAACAGTTGTTTTCGCTGACAGGGCGTAGTGTAGTTATGATTGTTCATCAGCTTTGTGAGATTAGTTGCTAACTTGCGTAATACACGGTGTTATTGTACCTGTTTCGCCTTATCAGTGTCGTAGAAATGGTGCAGTTTTTTATAGCAATGAAGTTACTGCATTGTTTCCATTTTCAACGGACAAGATGTTTAATATTAGACAGACAGTTTGAAGTCTTTTATTAATCTGCAAAGAGAAGAAATTATCCAAATGCTGTATATTGTTATGGCCGACTGGAAATGTGTGCGACAGGAGCGTGCCGAACATTTTTTCTGTAAATGTATCGCCTGCAAAAGGTATTACTTTATATATGCCATTATTTTACTAGCACACATTCGCAAATCACGAAATTCGAACTCCACAAAACATAGTTTTGGTGAACTGTAACAGTATGTCTTGAAATCACCACTATACAAACTGTTTACGCCCGTTTTAATGCTAGCTGTCTATAGTTACACCGTCAAATTACATAAAGTATTCAGTAAACGGCTTCAGTTTACTACTTTGGTGTGGCGCAAGTCAATATTAGTGTTGTGGTTCCTGTAATGTCCTACTTCGGGCGGGTAATATATAGTACTAGTTTTATAGAGAACTAAGATAGGAAAAGTAAAATTCATTGTGGAAGGAGTACAGTGATTGTTTTGTATTACAGAACATCACGTAACAGTTCTTGAAAGTTAGGGAGGCAGTTTGCAAGCACTTTAGGAAATGCCTGGCATCAACAACAAAAGGTTACAATCTAGTGTTCCTGCTTGAATAAAACACGAACGAAAATATTCTGCAAAGTTATGTGTAACACATTACTCACAATTATACTCCCTGTTATTGAGTGCCACCGTACTTGTTTGTGTAATTGCTGTGATCTGGATTTACTGGTAAAATGTACAAATGACACAATTAGTATCCTCTCCCTTCCCTCCCCCCACCCCTACACACACTCACAGAGATTGCTTTTACAAGGATACTGGACATGTCATGGCATTGCAATTTACTAACTACAAAAAATAGACACAGGCAGTTAGATGCTTACAGGTCTAGTTTTACAAGGATGGAACAGGTAGTTGGCTGTGGCAGGAGCAACCCTCATAATGTAACACTACACACACTATCAGCTGACATCAGGTCAATAGTGACATTTGGTTTCTGTATTATGCATTACAGCATCTCATCTGAGAATCAGTCAGCATCCTGCTATAATGAGTGAGATATGCTGTTACTATTAGACATTGCAGAGGTTAGGGTATAAGGTTCTTCAGAGAAGGGAAAGTTGTGAAAGTGTTATGATGGATATTTTATTATCATTACCATCATTATTTTTATTATTTGTGTTACATTTTCACCAAACTCCTAGTTTTTCTTATCTAATCTTCATTGTATGGAATGTATTGCTCAAGAGAGAGTTTTTAACTGCCTTTTTAAATAAGTTTGTTTTAGTAATCTCTTTAATTTTCCTGGTGTGCAGTTTGTTGTAGCTATGGTTTTATTATTTGCTGGAAAATGCTGTAATGAGCTTTACATTTATTCTTAAATCAAGATCTGTTATGTGGTCATGGTCAGAGCTGTTTGTGCAATAATGATGAAAGTCATTTTTAATGTGCATAGGTGATTAAGTTTCTAATATTGAGAAATATACCCACACAGTGTACCTAAGCTCCCAAGTGTTTTGAACAGATCTTTACAATTAGCTCAATTACCATTTTTAGTTACTGTTCTTATGGCTCTGTTCAGTAATTTGTAAACTACGTTCATATTTTGTATATATTTTTTGCAGAAAAGAATTCCATACTTAAAGAACTGAGTGTACATATGAACACTATGTTACAAAAAGACACTGGCAGTTACACATAGATGACAGTACTCTTTTGGGCATAATACGCTGCTGACATTCTGTTAGCAAGTATCTTTGTGGGCTCACATTACTTCATTTGGGAAACAGTTTTCATTCATAGAAGTTTTGTGTGTGTTATGCAGTCTTTAGAGTAGGCATCTTCTAACTCCAGTCTCAAATATTTAAACTTTCTGAAAATACTCAACCAACTTTTTGAAGCTGTCATTTTAAAAATTATTGCTGCAAGTGAACAGCCAATCTCAGTTTCAGACCCATCCTGTATCTTGGGCTGTCCTACACGTCTGTGTCACCACCACTAGTTCCCCTCCCCCCCAATTCACATTTGCTGGTTTCACAAACACACTTCGAAACTATAACATTCCAACCTATCTTAGTCTTTTCTTCCGTGCTACTTTGGGCATATACCAAAATAAGCTTTACTTTCTTCGGTTTGTGACTATATATGAACTAGTCTCCAGTTAGCATTACCAACTTTTCTTTGAACCAGACCAATACTTAAGTTGAGCCAAAATGCAACCATTCACTAACAAACAAGCACCGAAAAAATGGGTCCTAACCTCCATAAACCACAAGTTGCTCGCCAAAAGCCACTCACCCACCAGCTAATGCCCATCCTGAACACAAAATACAAATAAAAAGGAAATTAACAGAAGTTAAATCCTGTAGCATACTTCTTCAAAATAAATAAAACTAAAACAGAATCAAGCAGCAACTTAAGTGAACTTGCTGTATTTCTGTGGCAGCAATGGTTGTTGGATTGTGTGTTTTAGATTTTGTCCTACAGTATAACACTATGCAACAAGGTCCTGTAAATTACTGAGTGGGTAAAATGAAACTATTTGTAAACAAGTGAACATTGGTATTGGAGATATGGTCTATCTATGCAACTAAATTGAATACTGATTGTTTTGTGCCATGTGCATTTATCTTCTTTTTATTTGTGTAACATCTTCAGTTGCTCATATTACATGTTTGCTGTGTCTTTATAATAATTGTGTTATATAATGATTACAGATATGTTATTGCAGTTTTTTTTTTTTTTTTTTTTTTTTTTTTTTTTTTTTTTTTTTTTTTTTTTGTTATGCAAGGAACGAATTTTGTGATACAAGTTTTGAAAGTTTAAATTAAGATTTTGTCCTTCTTATGATTTTGTGACCTTGTTAATCCTTAGGCCTACGTGTTGTCCTGGAGTTTTACTTAGTTGGCCTTCGTGCATCAGGATGTCTGATTTTTGGCATTTTTCAAATACATTTCAATTGAACACTTCACGTTCACTGTGTATTGGTTGTGTGTGTTTACTGTATATACTGTTGTAAACTGTCACTGTGTGTTTTTCATTCATCTAGAGGGGGGGGGGAGAGAGAGAGAGAGAGAGAGAGAGAGAGAGAGAGAGAGAGAGAGAGAGTACATACAGATATTAGAATGAACAATTAAAACATAAAACTCCTAACATTGCAGGAAAGCTATACTTGCATAGAGCCCTTCCAATGAACAGGAAAGTAATAAATTACCAAATCAGCTAAAGCAAAATGTTAATTTGAAACATATTTAGCAAATGCCAAAAATCTGGCATCCTAGTGTAAGAGGGGCAGCTAAGCACAACTCTAACATGACCAGTGTGGATTAATAAAATCACAAAATTGTAAATAAAACCAAACGTAATTTTATTCTCTTGAGACTCGCACCAAAATAGCTGTTCCTTACCTAATGAGAGAATAACAAAAAACTGTAATACCGTAATATATCTCTAGACATCACATAATCTAATTATTATATAAAACAAACATGTAATGCCCTCCACTGAAGATGCATCACAAATGAAAAGAAGAGAAATGCATATAGTACAACACAAACAGCTTTTCATTTACTTGCACAGATGGATCACATATCCAAGAATATAGAAGCAAATAAGGAATGACTGAAAACATAAAAACTGACAAGTTACCATTGGTCTGCATTCCACTTGCCCACATTTCCAGTTCTTAAAAGCCACAATAAAACTCTTACTTGATACTGGGAGGTACAACTGCCTGTCTTATCAGGGTGTTAAGAAAAAGTTTGAACACTTTGAACCAATTGTGTCAAAATCCATACCTAGTGTGATCACAGAGTCTCAAAACAGTAATTCCTGGTCATAGTCCCATGTCAGATCCTGTTCTTCGGTTGAGGGAGGTGACATCAGCTACCTTGTCCCCTGAACCGGCAGTACCAGTGGTAACCAACCCATCGGTGCAGCTGGAGCTGCCTCGTCCTCCTTAGACATCATCAGGGAAAAGGACACCTGCCAAGGTGCACCCTCACTCCTTCCCATGAAAAGAAACAGAGCAGCAGTCCTGCACCACTCAATGGCTGACAGAGCCACAGGCTGCAGGTCATAGAAGAAAAGTGGTCCATCCTTGTTGCAAAAGTTGAGACAGGAAAATCCTCACAGAAACCAAAACTTCACAGAGACAAGGACGATAATCAAAAGTTAAAATGAATTCTGGTGCATCGCTCGATCTGGCCACCATCCTCACAGAGGCCGAGGCTATGAAAGCGAATGAAGAAACAGATCGAAAATGACTCTGCTGCAAAGTATTTAATTCTCTCGTTTCCCTATCTTTGCATTCTCAGATAGTATTCTAATGTTCCCTCAGTGGACCTGTAATAGCTACTATCGCCACCTGGCCAAACTCAGTCAGTTAATGGCTACTTACTCTGCAGTTGGTGTAGCACTTCAGGAGAAAAGATTCTCAGAAAGTCAACTTTCTACTATAAATAACTGTGAATCGTACTGTCAAAATAGCATTAACACCAAGTGTGTGTGTGTGTGTGTGTGTGTGTGTGTGTGTGTGTGGAGGTGTCTGGACACTCATTCGTTATGACACTTTCATTGAGCAGGTGCTACTAACCATTGCTTTAGAAGCTATGGCTGTTCGTGTCTACTTCCTAGTTAGGCTAGCAGTATCTAATATCAATCTACCTCCGGATATGTCTATGCCATATCACTAGCCGGTGGAGCTAGTGGAACAACTGCCTCCACTCTTCCATCAACGGCCAGGGGAATTCAATGTCTACAATCCCCTGTGAGACATTGAAACCACATCTACCAGGGAAGAAGTAATGGTACAGTTAATTTCAAAGCTGGAAGTCTGACTACTTAATGCTGGTGGAGTGACACTTTTCAGTATAACCCGTGGAACATCCTCAGCTGTAGGTTTTACAGTCTGCAGTCGAGCGTCTTACACTTGGTCCACTGGTATGCCCATGGAGATCTCTGCATCAGTAAGCAGATTCATATCAGTGTCTCTTTCTCAAGCCATCGACCAACTGAACGTGTACCATAGTGGTCACTTCAGAAAGCCAATTGGCAAACTTTCACCTGGTAAGCTACTTTTGAGGTCAGTCAAGAGTTCTTCAGACCTCTCCTACCAGAAATGTGTGCCGTGGCATCCTGAGAAAATAGCTGCAAGCTGTTGGGGAGTACTGAAGGGCACTTCAAGGGCACAAATGTAATCCTTCTGTGGGACATTTAATAGCATTCAACAGACTTGAAGTGCAGGGACAGTTTTTTAATAAAAAAGTGAAAATGGAAGTGTTGGGAACAGTATCTATCATGTGTGAGAGCCCAACCCCTTTGTCTCAGACGTGGACTAACCCTGCCGCTTCTGCAACCACACACTCTTCATGGTAGTTCCTGGCATCTCTCTCTGTGGCAACATCTGTGTTTGATGCTGCTGTCAGTGCCGAATATTTTGTGACACACTTCACTGAGGTGCCCGCTTGCAGTAACTACCATTCTAATTTCCTGATCAAGAAATGTTTGGCAGAGAGAAACTCCCTATCCTTTCATGCACAAGGCTTTGAGCCATACAGTGTTCCATTTAGTGAACGGGAATTCTGCAGTGCTTTAGCGGTGTGTCGAGAGAGACCCCCTGGACATGATAAAATCCATAACCAAATACTTAAACACCTTAGCTGTGACAGCATAAAACACATTCACGGGTTTTTAAATTGTATTTTTTTAAGGGTAAGTTTATTATTGTTCCTGCTCTGAAACCTGGAAAAAGCCCTCAAATTTTGCTAACTATTGATCCCACTCCCTAATGAACAGGATGTATAAATTATTCAAAGTTGTGTTCAACTACAGACTATGTTGGGCCTGACATATATTGCAATTTCAAAGTGGCTTTTGGGCATTCTGGTCCACTACAGACCAAGTGCTTCATCTGGAATTTGCAGTATGCAGATTCCACACATCACCAATACTTGATCACTGTGGTTTTTGGCTGCAGAAAGTGTACAGTACCACCTGGCACCATCACATCCTGACTACTCTTCATCAGTGGGGCTTTTGTATCCAAGATGTCAAATCCCTCTTACTGTACCAGGTCTGAAAAGTGTCTACCCTCAACAGTGAATACTTAACAGGAATTTGGGGTAGCTCAGGAATTGATTCCAAGTATGACCCTCTTTACCATTGCAGTCAGTGGTGTCGTGGCTGCAGTGGGACCCACAGTATCGCTGTCACTGTATGTGCAGGACCTTTGTCTCTATTACATCTCTGCATCATGTGTGCACCACAGAGATCTAACTTCAGGGGGCTACACAGAGAATACATAACTGCACCCTGAATCATAGATTTCAGTGTTCTCTCACAAAACCTTAAGTCATGCACTTTTGTAGACTCAGGACTATGCATCCATACCCAGAACTTTAGCTCCTTAACCAGTTACTTGAACTCGTTTAACATTTCAAGTTTTTAGGCTTTTTGTTTGATAATAAGTTAACTTGATTACACCACCTCTAGGTAAATTTCAGGAGAAAACTTAATACCTTACATTTCTCAGCAGTGCCTCCTGGTGCGCAGGCTGCACAGTTCTTCTGTGATTGTACAAAGTTTTGATTTTATCGCATCTATGCTATGGGTGTGTTGGTTACGGTTCAGCAGCACCTATCAGTAATGAGCTTGTTAGACACTGTCCATCATAGTGGTGTCCATTTGGCAACTGGAGCTTTCCATACAAGCCCTGTAGACAGCCTCCTAGTGGAAGCTGGTATCCCACCACTGAGGGCCAGACACTAGCAAATCTTGAAAAATTCTGTTGTCACAATCTTTCAGATGCCCAGCAGTTAGTGTTAGTTCACCTTTTCCCAACCTATAGTTCAGATTGTTTATGAATCACCCTAAAATGGGTAGACCAGCTGATATACAATTGGAAGCCCTGTGCACAGACCTCAGACTTCCCTCTCTTGTCTGTGTACGCAGTGCACCTCCCTCCCTCCTCCCCCTCCCTCCCTCCTATGGTGTGTACCCAGTCTTATGGTTTTGATGGACCTGTTTTGTTGCCCTAAGAAAATGCTAATCCTACCATTCTCACATGCCCGTTCTGCTCAGTTCTTCACAACCACCCAAACTCAATATGTATCTACACCTACGGATCAAAAGTCAATGGCAGGGTTGATTGTGCTTTTGGACATGCGAGGGGGCATGATAAATATTCTCAGCCGAGTGTGTGCAGTGTATGCACTAGACTGATGACCTCAGCAGTTAAGTCCCATGGTGCTCAGAGCCAGTTGAACCAGCCAGTTGTATGCACTACAGAGTTGGTCATCATATCATGTGTTCGGAAGTACGTCAAAATTATTGCTGCAGAGAACACCCTTGTTTATAGTGGCTCCATGAGATGCTTACAAGGCATATCTCAGTGCTACCCCAGAAACTCTTTGGTCGCTGGCTTTTGAGACCTATTAGTTGATCTACACAGCTCTGGAATTACAGTAACATTCGTCTGAACACCGAGCCACATGAGTGTTCTGTGAAATGAGCTCCCTGAAAACAAAATTAGCTGAAAAAGTAACCACAAGAGACAAACTTGAACATGGGCTACCTGGCATAGACATAAGACTGCAACTGCGACATCAACTTTTGAAAACCTGAGATCTGGAATGACAGGCTACTGTGACCCTCAACAAGTTGAGAGCAATCTAGAGGACTACCAAGGCATGGCATACTTCTCTCCAGGCATCTCGGAAAGATACTGACATATTGTGCTGACTGCATATTGGCCACACCAGGCATACTCAATAGCTCCTTTTGTGTTCAGGGAACTCGTCTCAATGCAGCAGTGGTAGTCATCTCACGATAACCCATATTCCTGCAGTCTGTGACCTGGTGGCTGATCTGAGGTAAATAATCAGTCTGTCTTTACCCCAGATGCTTGTTGACAGTCTGATAAAAGCTAACAGAGACATGCCTCCTGAGGGGAAATTGGATTTCATAATACAATTTAATATATCTCCACATTTGGTGTCGGGGATGTAGGATGGAGCGCATCTCACTGAGGTGTGTATGCCATGAGTGATCTCCAGCTAATTTCTGCCTCCACACTG
This sequence comes from Schistocerca piceifrons, assembly GCF_021461385.2. Lineage (NCBI taxonomy): Eukaryota > Metazoa > Arthropoda > Insecta > Orthoptera > Acrididae > Schistocerca > Schistocerca piceifrons. The sequence continues at coordinate 450,373,625 of NC_060144.1, read as the reverse complement.
TTGTACATTTTTTTAAAAATTTTTTGTGTATGTATTTTATTTATCTAACAGTTAAAGTTTCTTGACCTTCTAGTGTGTACGGTCTTAATTTTACCATTCCATTTTAGTTGTACTGTCTGTGATGACCCTTTTTGGAGAATACCTCAGTTTCCAGATACACTTTTTAGTTGCCTGGGTTTTATCTCACTTAACCATCTTCCACAAACCCTGAAACAGTTATTTCTCCTTTCCATCATCATCTTTTTCTTCTTCTTTCCATGACAACAGACACAGTTCAGAATCAAAACCCTATTCATAATTTTATTAATTACAGATTCTGTCTCTATTAAATGTCAGCAGGACAGCCAGGCTAGTCAAAGACAGTTTAGCTCACCCAAAAGTGGAAAGTTGAATTCTTCACTTGCCACACAGATTTTGAATATGGGCAGCACTCAAGAACTCGCTGAACTGGAATGAATGAGACATGTAATTGTCTGATGTTCACATGAAAACACAACTTTATACAATGCGAATCAAGTATGACCATAGTCCCTCATAATAAGTTAAAAGCTCCTTTGCATATAAACATCTGAGGCTAGTACTCAGGGTTGCAACTACCGTCACAAGTGAATACATCACAGGGCTGTAACAGACTGATACTCACTTCCTGACTTACTGCTACACATTGATACTGAATGCTCAAATGGGGTTCCCTGCATTCTCGGTGCAGTCAGCAAATTGGCCACTACTTCTTGCCCAACAGTGCACCTGACTATCTGCTTGAAAAGTGCCTTTCTTTCAGCATTAAGTTTCTGATAATGCTACCAGTTGGGATTATTTCTGCTGCCTAATTTTTTTCTACAATAGATAAATTTTTGAAGAAATAATAAGCTTTGTTCCTGTATGTGATAATAAATGTGGCTTTTATGATTTTTAAAAAAAAATAGAAATTGGAGTAGTCTTTGTTCCCCAGACTGGAGTAGTTTTTATTCCACAGACTGCATTTCCTGTTGTCACTGTACCATTTAATGATAGGTTAATTGCCTTGGAATTCGGGACGTGTATCATTTTATAGCCAGAATATGGTGCTGAAATATCTAGATCCTCACTTATACATGAAGAGCCGATAATCTGTTCAGATTCACTGTTTATTTATTTATTTATTTATTGTATGGCATTCTCAGTTAAAAAATTTCTCTTTTTCAGAAATACTTTTCTTGTTATTGACGGTCTGTATTTTATAGTCTCTCTGATGTGGCCATTGTCAGCTATTTTGCTGCCCATATAGTGCAACTCATCTATTACCTATAGTGGCTCATTTTGTAATCTCGTTCCCTGAGGAATAGCCAATTAGACTACATACCATTACCATTGTTTTAATTTTGTTGTTGTTCATCTTTATAATCACTTTTCTAAATGCTATCCTTAACATTAAAGTGCTCTTTCAGGTCCTTTGTTATCCCTGACAGAATAAAAATATGTTTGGCAAACTTCAGAGTTTTTCTTCACCCTTAACCTTACGTCTCTTTCCAAATTTCTTCTTGCTTTTCTTTAGTACGTGGTCAGGCACAGATTCAGTGACACTGGGATTAGGCTATGGCCTAATGGATTAACATATCTTGACAATCTCCTAACAAATGGTCAAGGAAATGAGGATTATACGCAAATGTTATGATATACTTTCTGACATGTTCCGTGTCCTCGAGAACCATCTTATTTTCGGGTCTATGGAACAAAAATCTAATCTAATCTAACATAATCATAGAGTGAACAGACCAAGTTCAGTCATGATTCTTATCTTCTGACAAATGGACACATTGTGATGTGATTGTGGTGTTCTTCCTCCTGTACTCAGTATACTTACAATATGTCACCTTGGCTAAGCTGATGAAGAACCTTATTTTGATCTTTTTGCTACCCCTCATACACTCAAATGATAAAACAGCTGCAGCATTGACCTTGAAATCTATGAGAGAAATCTGATTTTACCAAAAGATTTAATGACCCTGCTAGTCTAGCCCACGGCCTCCAGTTTTCATCTGCAAAGTCGTGTGTCTTGCACTTCTGTCGGCGTCGTACCATTCATCCGGACCCAGAACTTTACCTTCATGACGATCCACTCACTGTAGTGGAGACATATCGATTCTTAGGACTAGTTTTCGACGCTCTATTGACTTGGCTTCCTCATCTTCGTCAGATTAAGCAGAAGTGCTGGCAGGGCCTCAATGCCCTCCATTGTCTGAGCAATACCAATTGGGGTGTAGATCGCTCTACACTGCTGCGGCTCTACAGCGCCCTTGTCAAATCCTGAATTAACGATGGGAGTGAGGTTTATGGTTTGGCAGCGCCCTCAGTATTGCAGTTACTCGACCCTGTGCACCACTGCGAGGTTTGACTAGCGACAGGAGCTTTTAGGACGAGTCCGGTGACCAGCCTACTGGTGGAGGCTGGGGTTCCTCCATTGCGGATCAGACGTGCACAACTGCTTGCCAGTTACATAGCACACATTCGTAGTTCTCCTGAGCATCCGAATTACCATCTCCTTTTCCCGCCCGTGGCAGTCCATCTCCTGCATTGGTGGCCTGTGTCGGGGCTAACGATTGCAGTTTGCATGCGGTCCCTTCTCTCCTTCCCTTTACCACCTTTACTTGTGATCCGTTCACGTACGCCTCCATGGTGTACACCTCGGCCGCAGCTTCGTCTGGACCTGACACATGGCCCTAAGGACTCCATCAACCCTGTGGCTCTCCACTGTCACTTCCTCTCAATTCTTGATGTGTTCCAGGGCTCAGAAGTGGTTTACAGCAATGGCTCGATGGCTGATGTTCGCATAGGCTTTGCTTTCGTTCATGGCGGCCATATTTAACAGCATTCATTACCCGATGGCTGCAGTGTATTCACTGCAGAGCTGGTGGCCATTTCTCGTGTATTTCAGTATCTCCGTTCATGCCTGGGGAGTCTTTTCTTTTATGTACTGACTCCTTGAGCAGCTTGAAAACTATCGACCAGTGGGTCATTCCACATCAAATCACCCAATAAAAAATAAATTTTACACCCACCTCCTTAGATTTTCATGAAATTTGGCTCAAATGGTTCTAATACCATCCTGACAACACCTGCAAAATTTTTTTGCTGTATCTCTTATAGTTTTTTTTAATAAATTTTTTAAGTTTTTATGTTTTGTGTTTTCCGAACCTTTCGAAATGGTAAATTTAATTTGTATTCAAAACTTTAAAATTGCTTGTCTTAAAAACTCTTCTAGATAACATCATGAATTTTTGCAGCAAGTTTATTTATTATACATATTTGAAGATAAAAAGATACTATTAAAATATATTAATATTTTCTATGAAAAAAATATATATATGTATTTTTTTCTTTTCTTTTTTTTGACGGATGTTTTGTTTTATAAGAATTGCAATATCTAGAGTCTCAGACCTGATAGAATGCTCAAATTTGTTTTAATTTACTTTTAAACATATAGGCTACTTGATAAAACAAAAATAATGATGGCTTTTTAACATGTTTATTAATTATAGTAGATTACATTAGAATTATGTACAAAGATAGTGTACTTACGACACATATGTATAACCCAACTGATTGCTTGAAACATTGAATTTTTTTAGTAATTTTGTCTTTTTAATAAACATTAATGCTGATTCAACTTGTTTTTCCACTTCATCCAAGAGCTTTCAGTTCTTTTGATACAGTCTTTATTGAAGTAATACATTCTTCCAGTGCCACTTGATTGAGGTGCGTCTACTACACAGACTATGTGCTCCAAAGGCACTATGCAAGAATCTTCTCTTTCAGGCCAATAAAATGATGCAGCTGATCCTGAAGGATGTAGAAATAGAATTTCTGCATCTTCTTCATCATTGAATATTGTTTTTACCAGTCCAAAGTACCAGTTACCATCATAATTTACAGCCACATAGCTATTTATGGATGGTTCAACACGAACCCAATCAGAAGATGAATGGAAAGAAAAGAGTAAGGAGGGTTTTACACTATCTATAGTCCTAATTTCAAGGTTGTTTGTTGGAAGTGGTTTGAAGTTATGAAAACTTGTTGTTCCAGGAATGGTTCGGGTTGCTGAAAAACGGTTTTCTAGTTTTAACCGTAGCAAATCAGCTTCTTTTTTGTCAATAAAGTGAAAATGAACACACATCGATTACTGTCATTATTTGTTCTTTGTCTGAAAGCTGTAGACTAGCTTTCCTTAAAATTCTTTTAATAGTTCCTCCTAGGCCATCACAAATTGACTTCCCATGACTTGTTGCAAAAAAAGAGTGTTGGGCCTTCAAATTAAAGTCTCTCAAGTGTTCAGTCAAATTTTTAAAACTGTTTCTATTTTTGTACTGCCCAACACAACCATCTGTAAAGTAGTGAACTGAGTCAATGTCAGTATGATGTGATGACAGCCACTTTGTAATTTCTCTTTGTACAAAGTTAACAAAACCAGTATCACGTTCTTGGTCATCACTATTAAAACATTGGTTGGAAACAAAAACATTGTTTTCCTCATTTCTTAGAAAAACTCCAAATGGGTGTAGAGTACAACCACCTCTATTCCAGTGGTAACTTTGGATCTCATTTTGTATAACGAAGGAATAATTTTCACTGAAACCCATCACAATAATTGCTGTTTTGGGTGATGGGTCTTCTTTCAATCTTTTAAAGGCTGCTGATTGGGATTTTGCTACAAACGAGTGCGGGGTGAGCTTTTCCAATGACCTAACCAATAAAGAATTGTAGTCTTCAACACTGATACGACTGTTTGATCATTTCTGCACTGTCTGTGTTAACCCACTGACTGATTACAATTTCTTCTTCTAAATCATAATCTTCACTTAGTTTTTCAGATAAGTACTCAGTTAGTGCAGTATTTGCAGTACAGCTGTCGCAATGACGTAGCATGCAGTTTTGGTTTTCCGTGTTGCACACAAGCATCTTAATTAGGTCTTTATAAGATTCTTCAATTTTCACAGCATCCAGTAATAGTTTAACATTCTGGTGGATACTGCATACACGTACAGTGTGTGTGCCTGCAGCACCAGCAAGGATACACCATTTAGGCCTCAAGAAACAAAATTTTGAAAATCCTACTTCTACCTCGGGATTCTCCCATTAGAAAGAATAATAGAGTTCTCTCAAGTTACACAAAATGAGTCTTTTTTGCATGTACACATTTTTTTGAACACTTACTTTGTCTTTTGTTCCAGGTAGCACTCTGGAACTTTCATCCTTTTAATAAAAATCTGTTACAAGTCTTACTGTATTTTCAGAAAGAGTTTTACCTTTTTTTGGACCAAGAGTTTCCAAAATACCTTTTTCGGATTTTAGCTTTCTAGCTTGTCGCACCACGTACTCTCTTACATTAAATTCTTTCATCACTTTATTTTGACTCCAAGAATCTGGAGCCAAGGTCAGAATCTGGATTTTTCTAGACCTCCCAACAGATGAAATCTTCTCTTTCATAAGAGAAATCATTACATCAAAATCCTTTGCTTTCTCAACCACACTTGTATCTTCTTCGTCATCATCAGAACTTGGTGCATCATATTTTAATGCTTTTGAAACCGCCTTTTTTGCAGTCTTTTCAATACTGCTAACCTTCCTTTTAAAATAAGACCCTTTACTTTGTTCTGACAAGCCATGAAGCTCTATCGGTATTAAACCTAAATTATCAAGAGCAATGTTTGTTTGTACGAGGGATTCATTTCTGGATTCCTGTGATTCTAATTCAACCATGACTTCATCATCTGTTTCACTTTCATTGACTTCAACTCTTTATTTTTCTTCACAAAAGTTACGGCATGTTGAGCAAAACTTTTGTCCAGGTTTTATGCTAATATTTTTTGTCAGTAATTGTTTAGAAAGATCCAAGCCTACACTTCTCAATGATTTTTTGATGGGCTTTTTGTGTTTTTTTAGTGGGTCTACACATGTTGTTTGATACTTTTCAAAAACATTTAAAAAGTTGTAGCTGTGGTATGAACATATATTCTTAAATTCACACAGATTAATTCCAGATCGTATGTGGATCAAATCTTTTTCTTCCTCGCTCAATTCAGATACCGGCTGTAACTGTTTTGAAGGTGTGTAGGTTGTTTGGAAACAGTCAGATTTTTTAAATAACCCTACGCTACAGGTTTGAATATCTGACATACTGATTTTGGTCTGATTACTGTTCTGGTTACTTTTATAGGATATTGGAAAAGAATCTCTGTAAACTAAGTAACAGTACTTACTGAAAGTTCGAATAAACTTAATAAAATACTATCCAAGCACTATTTAACACTGTAATAATTTTTTACTTCAAAACACAGGAGTAACAAAACAAAATCCAAGCGTACATTGTTACTCGAAGAAGACAAAAACTTATTTTCGGTGTCTAAGTCACTTGGTACTTTTTATTTTTAAAATATAATTAATATTATTTTAAAAATTAGATATCTATTAAACAGGTTAAAAAGCCAACATAATTTTTCTTTTATCTGATAGCCTATACAATTAAGAGTATATTAAAACAAATTTGAGCTTTCTATCAGGTCTGAGACTCTAGATACTGCAGTTTTTGTAAAACTAAACATCCGTTAGCTAAAAAAAAACTTGTAAATTTTTATTCATTTGGAAAGTTTTAATATATCTTTCTGGCAATTTTTTTTAACATTTAGATATAATACACAAACTTATTCCAAAATTTCATACTGATATCTTGAGTATTCTTTAATATACAAATTTTTTTAGTTGTGAGGACACGTTTAAGTTACAATTTCCGATTGCTGAAACAACGACAAATCTAAAAACTTTAAAAATTTATAAAAAAAAACTATAAGAGATAGAGCAAAAAAATTTTACAAGTGCTTTCAGGATAAAAGAAGTAATTGTACCAAGTTTCATCAAAATCTGACATGGTTGGTGTCAAGGCCTGGGTGACTTGACATGGAATGACCCCAGTGCTACTTTCGTCATCCTTTGATAGCATCCATCCAGGAGTCCATCTTTGCCCTGGAACGATCCAGTCATTCAGTGGTGTTCGTCTGGACCCCTGGTCACATCGGAGTCCCAGGAAATGAACTTGTTGACAGGCTGGGCAAACAGGCTACACAGAAGCCATTTCTGGAGATGGGCATCCCTGCAACTGACCTGTGTTTGTTATTACACTGCAAGGTTTTTCAGCTTTGGGAGATGGAATGGCAAAATATTGGTACGCACAATGAACTAAGAGCCATTAATGGGACTACGAATGTGTGGAAGTCCTCGATGAGGGTCTCTCGCAGGGACCCCGTGGTTCTGTGCCGGCTCTGAATTGGCCACTCTTGGGTGACCCACAGCTACCTCCTGCGCCGTGAAGACCAACCTCAGTGTCAGTATGGTGCCCGGTTGACAGTGGCCCATATTCTTCTGCTCTGTCCTTCTTTGGCTGCCCTACGACTTCATCTTCAGTTGCCAGGCTCGTTATCATTGATTTTAGCAGACAACGCCCCATCGGCTGATTTGGTTTTACGTTTCATCTGTGAGGGTGGGTTTTATCATTCTGTCTGAGTTTTAGGGCATGTCCATTGTCCCTCTGTGTCGTCCACCCTAGTGCTTATAGGGTGGAGGTTTTAATGTGTTGCAGGGTGGCTGGGTTTTCCTTTTTATTTTTGTGGTAGGCCAGCCACTGTAATCTGCTTCCAATCTCTTCTAACTGTTTCTTGCATTCTCTCATTTTCTTGTTCTCTTTTATTCCTGTTAGTGTTTGTTGCCTTTCCTTCGTTCTTGTGGTCTTTCCTTTTTTTCTGTTTTGTGTTATAAGTTTCGTCTGTTTTAATCTCACACTTTTGGCATTAAGAAACTTCCTGGCAGATTAAAACTGTGTGCCGGACCGAGACTTGAAATCGGGACCTTTGCCTTTCGCGGGCAAGTGCTCTACCAACTGAGCTACCCAAGCATGACTCACGCCCCATCCTCACAGCTTTACTTCTGCCAGTACCTCGTCTCCTACCTTCCAAACTTTACAGAAGCTCTCCTGCGAACTTTGCAGAACTAGCACTCCTGAAAGAAAGGATATTGCGGAGACATGGCTTAGCCACAACCTGGGGGATGTTTCCAGAATGAGATTTTCACCCTGCAGTGGAGTGTGCGCTGATATGAAACTTCCTGGCAGATTAAAACTGTGCCGGACGGAGACTCAAACTTCAGTCAGCTGAAAGTGGCCTCCAACTGGTTTATCTCCAGCACTGATATTACCGTCATTTGATCACTATCCCATCTATTTACCATTTACAGATCTATGTTCCCTGTACATGCATACTGTTTTAAATACCCGAGCATACTGCTTATTACATCCATTTATGCTGTGGCATTAATACAACACAAGAACTAAACCATTGGTTCAGGGGACGATTTCTGTCCTCCTCATTCTGTGTTGTCATTTTGAGTGTGGAGGGCCTGACACACAGCCTAGTCCCTTAGAATGACGCTCATCATATCATCAGGGGCCATCACAAAGGCTTCCACCTTGAGCTGCCTTGACTCCTTCCACTATTGAATTGTGTTTTCTCCTGTCAGTTCCACATAGTCGTTTCCTCTCAACATGCCTCCTTCCAGTGTACCGACTTCCACCTTTCTAATGGTTCCATAAAAACCCTGTCCATATCACCCCTGCCAACTACCAACAGTATCTCCACTTTAATATTTCATCATCCGCAAAAAGCCTCAGTGAACTTCCGATGTCATCCACAAGGTCATTTATGTATATTGTGAATATCAATGGTCCTACGACACTCCCCTGCGGCACACTTGAAATCCCTCTTACTTTGGAAGACTTCTCTCCATTCAGAACAACATGCTGTGTTCTGTTATCTAGGAACTCTTCAATCCAATCACACAATTGATCTGATGGTCCTTATGCTCTTACGTTGTTCATTAAACGACTGTGGGGAGCTGTATCAAACGCTTTGCGGAAGTCAAGAAACACTGCCTCTACCTGGGAACCCGTATCTATGGCCCTCTGAGTCTCGTGGACGAATAGCGCGAGCTGGGTTTCACACGATCGTCTTTTTCGAAACCCATGCTGATTCCTACAGAGTAGATTTCTAGTCTGCAGAAAATTCATTATACTCGACAAAATAAGTGTTCCAAAATTCTACAAGATGTTCAATATGCTGTCCACCATTTTCTGGAACAAGCTGAAATCAAGAAACAGCATGTTCCACAACTGATCAAAGTGTTCCCGGGGTCATGTTCAGAATGTGTTGTGCAATGCGTGCCTTCAATGCAGCTGAGCCCCGGTCTCTGGGCTCACTGTCGCGCATGATACATTAGTGGACCCCGTCGCAATTTCTAACTCATTGGGTCAACACTTTGCTGAGATTTCGAGCTCTTCAAATTACCCGCCAGCGCTTCTCCCGCAGAAACGTGCAGCGGAAGTGCGACCTCTTGCTTTCTCCTCTCAAAATCGCGAAAGCTACAATACTGTTTTCTCCGTGCGGGAACTCCAATATGCACTCTCTTCTTCTCGCTCCTCCGTCCCAGGACCAGATGGTATCCACGTCCAAATGTTGCTGCATTTACCACCCCATAGTCTGCGTTACCTCCTTCGCCTTTATAATCGAATTTGGACAGACAGTACTTTTCCCAGACGATGGCGGGAAGCTATCGTCGTTCCTGTTCCAAAACCTGGAAAGGACAAACATCTCCCCTCTAGCTATCGCCCCATTTCTCTCACGAGTAGTGTATGTAAGGTTTTGGAGCGTATGGTGAACTGCCGTTTAGCTTGGTGGCTGGAGTCGCGAAGTCTTTTAACACCTGCCCAATGCGGATTCCAAAAGCATCGTTCTGCAGTTGACCATCTTGTTGCTCTCTCCACTTATATCATGAACAATTTTCTCCGGAAACGCCAAACAGTAGCAATATTTTTTGATCTGGAGAGAGCATACGATACCTGTTGGAGGACAGGCATCCTCCGCACGCTGTTCTCTTGGGGCTTTCGAGGTCGGCTGCCCCTTTTTCTTCGCAAATTTATGGCAAAGCGCACATTTAGAGTGTGGGTGAACACTACTCTCTCCCGTACTTTCTCCCAAGAAAATGGGGTACCCCAGGGCTCCGTGCTGAGTGTTGTACTGTTTGCCATTGCCATAAATCCAATTATGGATTGTCTCCTTCCTGATGTCTCGGGCTCCCTCTTTGTGGATGATTTTGCGATCTACTACAGCTCTCAACGGATCAGCCTTCTTGAACGACATCTTCAAGGATGTCACGATCGCCTCCACTCTTGGAGCATCGAAACCGGCTTCCGTTTTTCTCCCAGTAAGACCGTTTGTGTTAATTTTTGGTGACGTAAGGAGTTTCTTCCACCCTCCTTACATCTAGGACCTGTCAACCTTCCGTTTTCGGACGTCGCTAAATTCTTGGGTCTTATGTTTGACAGAAAACTGTGCTGGTCCTCCCACGTTTCCTATCTTTCGGCTCGCTGTCTGCGATCCCTCAACACCCTCCGTGTCCTGAATGGTACCTCCTGGGGAGCGGACCGAGCGGTCCTTCTCCGCCTCTATCGCGCCTTAGTGCGCTCGAAATTGGACTATGGAAGCATAGTTTACTCCGCTGCTCGGCCGTCTATGCTTCGTCGTCTCGACTCTATCCACCACCGTGGATTACGTTTAGTGTCTGGAGCTTTTTACACCAGCCCTGTGGAAAGCCTTTATGCTGAGACTGCTGAACCTCTGCTGTCCAATCGGTGAGCAGTCCTTCTGAGTCGTTATGCTAGCCATCTGTCTTCCATGCCTGCTAATCCAGCCCATGACATTTTTTTCGACGCCTCCTTTGATGTAGGGTATGCAGGCCGCCCCTCCTCCCTACTACCACCGGGAGTCCACTTCCGTCAACTGCTCCATTCTCTTTCCTTCCGCTTTCCTAAAACCTTCTTGACAACTTCGGGTACAGCACCACCTTGGCTCCGTCCCCAGATCTGCCTGCTCCGTGACCTTTGTCAGTTTCCCAAGGATGGTACGCTTTCACTTGTTTATTGTCGGGCATTTTCTGCTCTATGTGCACAAATGACGGAAGCCACATTTATTTACACTGATGGCTCAAAAACATCGTTTGGTATAGGGAGTGCCTATATTGTCGGTGACACCCCAAATCAATTTCGGCTTCCCGACCAGTGTTCGGTTTATACTGCGGAGCTTTACACTGTTCTCCAGGCTGTCCACTACATTCGCCGCCATCAGCGGATACAGTATGTTATCTGCTCCGATTCTCTCAGCTCTCTCCTCAGTCTCCAAGCTCTTTACCCTGTCCACCCTCTGGTCCACCGGATTCAGGACTGTCTGCGCTTGCTCCACCTGGGGGGTGTCTTGGTGGCGTTCCTCTGGCTCCCGGGACACGTTGGTATATGTGGAAATGAGGCGGCCGATATAGCGGCCAAGGCTGCAGTCTCTCTTCCTCGGCCAGCTATTCAATCGATTCCCTTCGCCGATCTATGGAGTGTTTTATGTCGTCGTGTTGTTCTTTTATGGCACGCACATTGGTCGACACTTCCCCATAATAGATTGCGGGACATGAAAGCTCTTCCTTGTGCTTGGACCTCTTCCTCCCGAATGCGTCGTCGGGAGGAGGTAATTTTAACTCTAATCCGGATAGGGCACTGTCTTTTTAGCCATCGACATCTTTTAAGCGGCGATCCTCTCCCACTCTGTCCCCACTGCTCTCAGCTGTGGACGGTAAGACACCTTTTAATTGAGTGCCCCTCTTTTACTTCGTTACGCGCCTGTCTACAGCTGTCGCCTGATATATCGTCAATTTTAGCAGATGACACGTGCTCGGCCGATCGCGTTCTCGAGTTTATTAGTGCCAGTGAAATGACGTCAGTCATTTGAAGCTTTTTTTGGGGACAACCAACCCCTTTCTGTAGTGGATTTTTAAGCCTTCCTTCTGCTTTTAGTTTCTCCAATTTTTTGAGCTTCGCACGGATCAAGATCAGGTGATCAGGACAGCCAGGCTGTAGGGAAATGGTGGCTGATAATTCTAGCATTTCCAAAATGGCGCTTCAGCAGCTGCTTAATTGGATTTACAATGTTCGGAGGTGTGCCATCTTGCATAAAAATGATCCCATCCACACTGTTGGAGAGCTGGTATGACGTAGTTGCACAAAAGACACTTGTAGCACTTACCAGTCACAGTACAGGTAATAGGACCAGAAGCACATGCCTCTTCGAACAAATATGTCCCTATGGTAAATGATGTAGTTTACCCGCACCACACAGTGACCTTTTCAGGATGAAGGGGTACTGGTTGATTTGCACGTGGATTTTCCATTGCCCAATTCTATGTATTGACACCTACCATCAGGTGGAAGTGGGCTTTGTCTGCCCACAAAATCTTCCACAGCCAATCATCGTCTGCTTCCATATGAGCAAGAAATTCTAAAGCAAAGGCTCTCTTGCTGGCAGTTCAACAGGAAGCAGCTTCTGCACATGGATAATTTTGAATGAGTGGCAAAGGAGAATATTTCGTAGGATTTTGTGCACCATGCTCAGGGGTATGTCCAGTGTTCGGGCAATTTGTGTACTACACGTTTGCATACCACCAGTCATCTCCTCCTGCATTGCTGTGGCTGCTGCTTTCACTGACGTAGAATCAGCTGGTTTCCTCCCTCTACCAGGTTGCACACCATAAGAACCCGCGTTTTCGAATTTGCGAATAATTTTCTCCAGAGCCATGGCAGTCATTGGACCAACGACTTTTTTCAAACCCTTCCGTGTCCGGAACTTCCACAGTGTTATGTACACAGTCATCATTTTTGTTATACAGCTTTACAAGCTGAGCATGATTCCGCATTGAGACAGTTATGGCGAACGTCGCAGACACGAAAGGAGGTAAAGTCGTGTACCCGGCATGTTTATACCAACTTCAGTGGGCCGTGCACATGACAGGTGTTTCCGTTTTTCCTATTCTGACACATGCACCGCCATCTATTGATCAATTTTCGAACTATTCTTTTTCATCTGTAATGCATTTTCCCCCTTCCCTGATAATATTCCATTGCAATTTGATGTTATTCTGACCAGTGGTGTTATTTCTACAGCGTTACAAAAGTTTAACTTTTTATTATAATAACCCTGTATTACCCTCCTCATTCTATTCCATTCACATGTGATACGTGGTAAGCGAGAATTGTTTCATATCCCTGAAAAGCCCTCCATAGCAAGTGTGTAGGTGGTCAGATTCCTTCCTACCTGCCAAACTGTCTGTAATTAACAAATTCTGTGCCTTAGACACAACTTTTTACAGTTCTGAATTTATTAGAATGGGTGCTGAACCTACAAAGTTCACTGTTTAACCTTGTAGTTCTTTAGTGCTTCCAGTTCTACCCAACGCATACTCAACATACAGATTTCTGCAGAATATGCAGGATGTCACTTTACAAACAAGTAAGAAAAGTGAAATTTGTCAGAAATTTTTATTTTTTAAGGTATATTGCTAAAGAACAGACATATTGCTTAATAATCACAATGTTTGAAATGAAATGAGAATTCAGTTATTTACTTGCAAATTATTGCATTATTTCCAGATGGGCAAGAGTGCCACTTGGATAATAACACAATAATAAACTTGACTTGTCTTCCTTGCTTCAAGTTTTTGCAGTAGGGCCTAATAGTTTTTTCACATCTTCCCCTTCATGAATGACTCTGTCAGTGTTCCCATTCGCTCTGTATTTGGTTAAGGTCAGGGAAACTATCTCCTAATACCATTAACGCATCTTTTAAGAAACCCAGACTTGTTGTTACTCTGTAGCCAAATGTACTCTGTCACTATAGAGTCTTCTCTGGATTTACTTTTTGCAAATCTGTGGGGGAGGGGGGGGGGGGGGGGGAGAAGAGAGAGAGAGAGAGAGAGAGAGAGAGAGAGAGAGAGAGAGAGTGTTTACAAAGACTCAATTTTTTCAATAATCGTTTCATCTGCTGTATGTTATGCCCTCTTTTCTTATCACATATTCAGCCAGCATGTATCTTGTCTTTTTCACAGTACTGAAACTGGTTTCTTTATTGCTCTCCCATCACTGCTAACTTACCAGTCAGTGAACCTTTCGGGTGCAATGCATGCAAGTTCCAGTTTTCACTTTACTCTGTGTACGGCATTGATTTAGTGTAAAATTACATAGGCCTGTGCAAAATGTTTGGGACATACGATAATATTGATCTTATCCAATGGCTAGGTACTTAGAGTGCATGGCATGTGCCATTTCAGTAATAATGTGAAAAATTCAGTTATCACAGATGAGTACACAGTCGATAAAATAATCCCAAACAGTACATTCATTCTGAGCAGATGGTTTTAGTGAATAGATGTGTTCTTTTGGTTGATTTTTTTTTTTTGTCAGAAGTTGTAGAATGTTTCATTCAAATGCCTTATTGTGTTTTAAAATATTGTTTTCATGTTGTAGGTGGAAACATAACTGTAGATAACCACAGAAATATGAGCTGGCTTCGCAGTAGCCCTCTGCGGGCTAGCTTTAGCAAGCGGAGACAGTCCAATTCTCCTCCTAAGGACTGTGATCCTGTTGCATGCTATGATACTTTCTGTAAGCATTGGCAGCAGGTTGCTGATATCATTGAACGTACACAGGTGAGTGTACACTCTCTTCTTTTTTAACTAATTTTCTTGGTATATCCAACTTCTTTCACTTAGCTGGAACCAGAATCTCCCACCACCCATTTCTGTATTGCAGATTATTTTACAAGTAGCTGTCAAGAGGACTGAAGGTACTAGATATTGTTGTGACTTCATAAATGAAAAACACAGATTGTGTTTGTTCTACAGAAAGATTGTTTAAATGCAACAATGCGGGCATGATCACATGCGTAGGGTTGCATGGGCATTTGATTGTAGCAGACCATTTCATGACTAGCAGTTTTACTACAAACATAAATATCTTGTCAGCTAAAAGACTGTTGACTGATGCAAAAAACGTTTTCATTTTCATTAGTAGTAGGCCTGTTACAAACTTCAGACTTCTGTGGAACAGTATGTGTTGTATGTTAATAGATATTTAATAAATAAAATGTGTGCTTTGCTTACTACATTATGTTTGTTCCATTTGTGACCATGAAATTAAATGTGTATTAGAACATTTCAGAGTTGAATGAATAAAACTGTGGGCACAAATAGGTATGTTTTCAACATGCAGTGAGCAGATCAGCTGCAGTCACTGGGAAGCTAAGTGGCACTATATAGGTTTATAGCACCTTGATTATATGTTCAACCCCTTTGCCATTCAGTTAAATATTTGAGAACATAAAAGGATTACTATGAGCAAAATAAACCAATTAGTCGCACACACAGCCAATCCAGAATATGCAGGAGTAAATCATCACGATACATCTTGCTTGCCAAGACTTCCATAACATAAAATGCCTTGTTAGCATGCTTTTGGCAGAAAAAGCAATCACTTCTTACATATAGGTGACACATTTTATACACAACCACTGAGGCACTTTGGGTGTTGTAAGGGATCTTCCCAGAAAGGATCAATCTGTACAGTAACAAAAACCAACACTGCCCACAGAACAAGGAACACAATGGTTAAGGCACTGGATTCTCATTCAGATGGAGTGATGTACAAGTTTGTTTGGCTGTCCTTACTGAGGTGTTCTGTGGTTTTGCGAAATTAAGGGAGCTATCTTGTGAACAACATGGCCAATTACCTTGCCCGTTCTATTCTGATCCAGCTTGTTTTTCCTCATCATCATCATCATCATCATCATCATAATTTAAGACTGATTATGCCATTCAGCGTTCAGTCTGGAGCATAGCCCCCTTATAAAATTCCTCCATGATCCCCTATTCAGTGCTAACATTGGTGCCTCTTCTGATGTTAAACCCATTACTTCAAAATCATTCTTAATCAAATCCAGGTACCTTCTCCTTGGTCTGCCCCGACTCCTCCTACCCTCTACTGCTGAACCCATAAGTCACTTGGATAACCTTGCTTCTCCCATGCGTGTAACATGACCCCCACCATCTAAGCCTGTTTGCCCTAACTGCTACATCTATAGAGTTCATTCCCAGTTTTTCTTTGATTTCCTCATTGTGGACACCCTCCTGCCATTGTTCCCATCTGCTAGTACCTGTAATCATCCTAGCTACTTTGAAATCCGTAACCTCAACCTTGTTGATAAGGTAACCTGAATCCACCCAGCTTTCGCTCCCATACAACAAAGTTGGTTGAAAGATTGAACGGTGCACAGATAACTTAGTCTTGGTACTGACTTCCTTCTTGCAGAAGAGAGTAGATCGTAGCTGAGCGCTCACTGCATTAGCTTTGCTACACCTCGCTTCCAGTACTTTCACTATGTTGCCATCCTGTGAGAATATGCATCCTAAGTACTTGAAACAGTCCACCTGTTCTAACTTTGTTCCTCCTATTTGGCACTCAATCCGTTTATATTTCTTTCCCACTGACATTACTTTCGTTTTGGAGATGCTAATCTTCATACCATAGTCCTTACATTTCTGATCTAGCTCTGAAGTATTACTTTGCAAACTTTCAATTGATTCTGCCATCACAACTAAGTCATCCGCATATGCAAGACTGCTTATTTTGTGTTCACATATTTTAATCTCACCCAGCCAGTCTATTGTTTTCAACATATGATCCATAAATAATATGAACAACAGTGGAGACAGGTTGCAGCCTTGTCTTACCCCCGAAACTACTCTGAACCATGAACTCAATTTACCGTCAACTCTAACTGCTGCCTGACTATCCATGTAAAGACCTTTAATTGCTTGCAAAAGTTTGCCTCCTATTCCATAATCTCGTAGAACAGACAATAACTTCCTCCTAGGAACCCGGTCATACACCTTTTCTAGGTCTATAAAGCATAGATACAATTCCCTGTTCCACTCATAACACTTCTCCATTATTTGCCGTAAGCTAAAGATCTGGTCCTGACAATCTCTAAGAGGCCTAAACCCACACTGATTTTCATCCAATTGGTCCTCAACTAATACTCGCACTTTCCCTTCAACAGTACCTGAGAAGATTTTACCCACAACACTGATTAAAGAGATACCGCTGTACTTGATACAATCTTTTCTGTTTCCATGTTTAAAGATTGGTGTGATTACTGCTTTTGTCAAGTCTGATGGAATCTGTCCCGACTCCCAGGCCATTTCAATTATCCTGTGTAGCCATTTAAGACCTGACATTCCACTGTATTTGATGAGTTCCGACTTAATTTCATCCACCCCAGCTGCTTTATTGCACTGCAATCTATTGACCATTTTCTCCACTTCCTCAAGTGTGATGCTATTTCCATCATCATTCCTATCCCATTCTACCTCGAAATCTGAAACATTACTGATCGTATTTTCACCTACATTGAGCAACTCTTCAAAATATTCCCTCCATCTGCCCAAGACATCCACAGGATTCACCAGCAGTTTTCCTGACCTGTCCAAAATACTTGTCATTTCCTTCTTACCTCCCTTTCGAAGACTGCTAATTAAACTCCAGAATGGTTTTCTAGCAGCTTGATCCATAGTCTCCAACCTGTTTCCAAAGTCTTCCCAAGATTTCTTCTTGGATGCTGCAATTATCTGTTTGGCTTTGTTTCTTTCTTCAACATAACTTTCTCTGTCTACCTGAGTTCTAGTATGTAGACATTTTTGATACACCTTCTTTTTCCTTTTACAGACTGCCTTGACTGTGTCATTCCACCAAGCTGTTTGCTTCATCCTACTTTTACACACTACTGTTCCAAGACACTCTTTAGCCACTTCTAGTACTGTGTCCTTGTGCCTTGTCCATTCCTTTTCGAATGACTGTAATTGACTACATTCAACTAACTGGTACCTTTCTGAGATCGCTGTTATGTACTTGTGCCTGATTTCCTTATCCTGAAGTTTCTCCACTCTTATCCTCCTACATATGGACCTGACCTCCTGCACTTTTGGCCTCACAATCCCAATTTCACTGCAGATTAAATAATGATCAGTGTCATCAAAGAATCCCCTGAATACACGTGTGTCCCTCACAGCCTTCCTGAATTCCTGATCTGTTATTATATAGTCAATGACAGATCTGGTTCCCCTGCCTTCCCAAGTATACCGGTGAATGTTCTTATGTTTAAAAAAGGAGTTTGTGATTACTAAGCCCATACTGGCACAGAAATCCAAGAGTTGTTTCCCGTTCCTGTTGGCCTCCATATCCTCTCCAAATTTACCCATAACCTTTTCATACCCTTCTGTTCGATTTCCAATCCTGGCGTTAAAATCACCCATGAGCAGAACACTGTCCTTGTCCTTTTACTCTAACAACTACATCACTGAGTGCCTCATAAAAACTATACATCTTATCTTGATCTGTCCCTTCACAATGCGAATATACTGACACAATCCTAATTTTCTTGCTAGACACTGTCAAATTTATCCACATCAGTCGTTCGTTTACATACCTTATTGCAACTACGCTGGGTTCCATTTCTTTCCTGATGTAAAGACCTACATCCCATTGTGCTATTCCTGCTTTGACTCCTGACAGGTAGACCTTGTATTCTCCCACTTCCTCTTCTTTCTCACCCCTTACTCGAATGTCACTAACAGCTAAAACGTCCAGCTCCATCTTACTTGCAGCCTCTGCCAGCTCTACCTTCTTCCCAGAGTAGCCCCCATTGATATTAATAGCTCATCGTCTCATTACCATTTGTTTCCCAAGTCGTATCTTAGGAGTCCCTGGTTTGTCAGTTAGAGGTGGGACTCCTTCACCTCCAAAGGTCCGAGGCATTTTGCTCTGATTGTTGCCAGGTTGCTAGCCTTACTTGCCCCGAGTCCCATTGGGTTTTACCCCTAACAGTTGAGGGACTAACCGGTGGATTTGGTAGTCTTTGCCGTATGAGCACAAAGGTGACCACGCCTCAGAATATGCCCGAGATGCCCAGCCTTATTCCAAAGTAACTGGTATCCCGACTGTCGGGACCACTTACTTGGCCACTCATACGTTGCCCGTGGTTCACGAACTAGGACATGACCACGGGCAACGTATGAGTGGCCAAGTAAGTGGTCCCGACAGTCGGGATACCAGTTACTTTGGAATAAGGCTGGGCATCTCGGGCATATTCTGAGGCGTGGTCACCTTTGTGCTCATACGGCAAAGACTACCAAATCCACCGGTTAGTCCCTCAACTGTTAGGGGTAAAACCCAATGGGACTCGGGGCAAGTAAGGCTAGCAACCTGGCAACAATCAGAGCAAAATGCCTCGGACCTTTGGAGGTGATGGAGTCCCACCTCTAACTGACAAACCAGGGACTCCTAAGATACGACTTGGGAAACAAATGGTAATGAGACGATGAGCTATTAATATCAATGGGGGCTACTCTGGGAAGAAGGTAGAGCTGGCAGAGGCTGCAAGTAAGATGGAGCTGGACGTTTTAGCTGTTAGTGACATTCGAGTAAGGGGTGAGAAAGAAGAGGAAGTGGGAGAATACAAGGTCTACCTGTCAGGAGTCAAAGCAGGAATAGCACAATGGGATGTAGGTCTTTACATCAGGAAAGAAATGGAACCCAGCGTAGTTGCAATAAGGTATGTAAACGAACGACTGATGTGGATAAATTTGACAGTGTCTAGCAAGAAAATTAGGATTGTGTCAGTATATTCGCATTGTGAAGGGACAGATCAAGATAAGATGTATAGTTTTTATGAGGCACTCAGTGATGTAGTTGTTAGAGTAAAAGGACAAGGACAGTGTTCTGCTCATGGGTGATTTTAACGCCAGGATTGGAAATCGAACAGAAGGGTATGAAAAGGTTATGGGTAAATTTGGAGAGGATATGGAGGCCAACAGGAACGGGAAACAACTCTTGGATTTCTGTGCCAGTATGGGCTTAGTAATCACAAACTCCTTTTTTAAACATAAGAACATTCACCGGTATACTTGGGAAGGCAGGGGAACCAGATCTGTCATTGACTATATAATAACAGATCAGGAATTCAGGAAGGCTGTGAGGGACACACGTGTATTCAGGGGATTCTTTGATGACACTGATCATTATTTAATCTGCAGTGAAATTGGGATTGTGAGGCCAAAAGTGCAGGAGGTCAGGTCCATATGTAGGAGGATAAGAGTGGAGAAACTTCAGGATAAGGAAATCAGGCACAAGTACATAACAGCGATCTCAGAAAGGTACCAGTTAGTTGAATGTAGTCAATTACAGTCATTCGAAAAGGAATGGACAAGGCACAAGGACACAGTACTAGAAGTGGCTAAAGAGTGTCTTGGAACAGTAGTGTGTAAAAGTAGGATGAAGCAAACAGCTTGGTGGAATGACACAGTCAAGGCAGTCTGTAAAAGGAAAAAGAAGGCGTATCAAAAATGTCTACATACTAGAACTCAGGTAGACAGAGAAAGTTATGTTGAAGAAAGAAACAAAGCCAAACAGATAATTGCAGCATCCAAGAAGAAATCTTGGGAAGACTTTGGAAACAGGTTGGAGACTATGGGTCAAGCTGCTAGAAAACCATTCTGGAGTTTAATTAGCAGTCTTCGAAAGGGAGGTAAGAAGGAAATGACAAGTATTTTGGACAGGTCAGGAAAACTGCTGGTGAATCCTGTGGATGTCTTGGGCAGATGGAGGGAATATTTTGAAGAGTTGCTCAATGTAGGTGAAAATACGATCAGTAATGTTTCAGATTTCGAGGTAGAATGGGATAGGAATGATGATGGAAATAGCATCACACTTGAGGAAGTGGAGAAAATGGTCAATAGATTGCAGTGCAATAAAGCAGCTGGGGTGGATGAAATTAAGTCGGAACTCATCAAATACAGTGGAATGTCAGGTCTTAAATGGCTACACAGGATAATTGAAATGGCCTGGGAGTCGGGACAGATTCCATCAGACTGGACAAAAGCAGTAATCACACCAATCTTTAAACATGGAAACAGAAAAGATTGTAACAACTACAGAGGTATCTCTTTAATCAGCGTTGTGGGTAAAATCTTCTCGAGTATTGTTGAAAGGAAAGTGCGAGTATTAGTAGAGGACCAATTGGATGAAAATCAGTGTGGGTTTAGGCCTCTTAGAGGTTGTCAGGACCAGATCTTTAGCTTACGGCAAATAATGAAGTGTTATGAGTGGAACAGGGAATTGTATCTATGCTTTATAGATCTAGAAAAGGCATATGACCGGCTTCCTAGGAGGTAGTTATTGTCTGTTCTATGAGATTATGGAATAGGAGGCAAACTTTTGCAAGCAATTAAAGGTCTTTATATGGATAGTCAGACAGCAGTTAGAGTTGACGGTAAATTGAGTTCATGGTTCAGAGTAGTTTCGGGGGTAAGACAAGGCTGCAACCTGTCTCCACTGTTGTTCATATTATTTATGGATCATATGTTGAAAACAATAGACTGGCTGGGTGAGATTAAGATATGTGAACACAAAATAAGCAGTCTTGCATATGCGGATGACTTAGTTGTGATGGCAGAATCAATTGAAAGTTTGCAAAGTAATACTTCAGAGCTAGATCAGAAATGTAAGGACTATGGTATGAAGATTAGCATCTCCAAAACGAAAGTAATGTCAGTGGGAAAGAAATATAAACGGATTGAGTGCCAAATAGGAGGAACAAAGTTAGAACAGGTGGACTGTTTCAAGTACTTAGGATGCATATTCTCACAGGATGGCAACATAGTGAATGAACTGGAAGCGAGGTGTAGCAAAGGTAATGCAGTGAGCGCTCAGCTACGATCTACTCTCTTCTGCAAGAAGGAAGTCAGTACCAAGACTAAGTTATCTGTGCACCGTTCAATCTTTCGACCAACTTTGCTGTATGGGAGTGAAAGCTGGGTGGATTCAGGTTACCTTATCAATAAGGTTGAGGTTACGGATATGAAAGTAGCTAGGATGATTGCAGGTACTAGTAGATGGGAACAATGGCAGGAGGGTGTCCACAATGAGGAAATCAAAGAAAAACTGGGAATGAACTCTATAGATGTAGCAGTCAGGGCGAACAGGCTTAGATGGTGGGGTCATGTTACACGCATGGGAGAAGCAAGGTTATCCAAGTGACTTATGGGTTCAACAGTAGAGGGTAGGAGGAGTCGGGGCAGACCAAGGAGAAGGTACCTGGATTTGATTAAGAATGATTTTGAAGTAATGGGTTTAACATCAGAAGAGGCACCAATGTTAGCACTGAATAGGGGATCATGGAGGAATTTTATAAAGGGGCTATGCTCCAGACTGAACGCTGAAACGCATAATCAGTCTTAAATAATGATGATGATGATGATGATGATTAGCATTTATGCTTGCAGTAGAAAGCTGAAAAACATTAAACACGCAGAGGGAAAGATGGCTTGATCAATACTTTCTTCAAGAGGCACAACTCAAAATACTACTGTTAGAGTCTCATAAAATAAATTAAAAAAATACTTGTTACTTATTTATTTTGTCTGTGTTTTTGCCTCTTTAAGGTTAGTACTGGCTAGCCTAGTGACTTTAATAAATTGCTGAATGGAGACTTTCAACCAGAAGTCTGAAAAATACTTTTTTATGATGTTTATATGAAACAGTTTATCTTCAGCCTGCTTTCATATTGTCATTAACCATTTATAGAGGTGTGTGGATATGAAAAATGCTATTTGCATTCACAAGTTTCACATCCACATTTGCAGATACTTGAAGGTAACCATGACAAAAAGTACACCGTCAATCTTGTCAGTAAAGCCATTAAATTGACTTCTTAATATGGCACAGTTCCTTATTGATGTAGAGACCAGAGGGTAAGATGCAAGGAGGGCGATGGAGAAGGAGTTGTCTGGAGCACTCATTGCAGTGGCTTGGAGACTGTGTGGTTGGTGACTACGAGTATGAAGTGAGTGATCATGTAAACTGTGGTAAACAGATAACAAGGCACCATTGTACAGGTCCGTTTAATTTTTCACAAGTGACAATGCTCCAAAGTGTGCTTGCTCATTTCATTGTTCACAAAGAGTGACAGTGCTCCATGAGCTGTATTATAGCTGGCCACTCACCTGGCCACTGCATCCACCAGAATTACCACTGTGTCCTGTGAGTGGCGTAGTGGTTGGTCCATGGGCATTTTATCATAAGAATTGCCAGTTTTTGCTATGCTGCACGCACAGCACTACAGCGGCGCTGTCATCACAGAACTACTATTTTTGTGCATGATCACAGTGGCTAGAAACATCTACATGTGCACCACCTGCCATCAGTCACATGATTATGTTCTTATAAATCCACCTGCCTTTGTAAGTTTAGACAAGACCACTAGCAGTCAGTTGGTTCTCCACTCTAGGCACTTATGCCAACAACCTGTGCAGTTATGCCAACAACCTGTGCCCTATCATTCAGAGTCTTGTGGTCTGCCTCGTATGCTGCTGGTATCACTGTGTCCTTGGGTCTCCATCAGTCGAGTCATTGCTTCCATTGGACCCAGACACTAGCTGATGTCATCTCTGATTAATCGGCTCTGCACCCATGCACTCCATTGGTATCTTTGCATACCATGCAGTGTTGCTGGGTGAATGTGTTCCTCCCAGCTCACACAGGTGCCCCTTGTCAGCTATTAGCCTCACCGCGTACAGGTTGCCACTGCTGATAGAGTGCTGCCTTATCAGCAGTTGCCAATGCCTGTCAGTGCTTGCTCCTGCTGGCTGGTAAGGCTACAGAAGCTGTCAGTCTTGCAGGGCACCAGTCATGCCCCTCATCATTGCAGCATCAGTCGCTGGATGTCTGCTGATTTCACTGTTGCCCATGTCACTGTTGCCCATATCACCCCCAGCTGTCGCCACCTGATGCTGCTGCTGCTGCTGCTGCTGCTGCTGCTGCTGCTGGCTTGTCAGGCACCAGTTGTGCCCTCCTCACCTCAGTGTCACCTGCTGTGCTATACAGAGAATAATCGGGTGCTAACTATGCTCATGTCACAGCACTGTGCTGAGTCCAGACCACTCCCAGAAAAGTAATATTGTAATACAAGATAATACTTTTGTCATCAATAGTGCAATAAACTCGTGCATATATCACCTGAGAACTGCTGTTTACTCTTTATGTGTCCTTGCCACCATGCAAGGGCATATTACCATAATGCATGTGAAAAGTTTAGGTAGGCATTTAACAGATTGTCATTATTTAATTTCGTAATATTTAACAAATTAATTTTGAAATTAAATATTCTTGTTGTGAATAGTAAAAGTGCTAAATTTGTCTTCAGGGAGACATGTTTTAATTGTTTTGGAAAGCTTATTACATCCTCCAGTATTTTTTTTGTCAACAGAGTCAATTAAATTGTCTTGACAAAATTAGTATAACTTTGAGTTAATTAACTCAAACATATCTGATTTTCTGCTGTATCATGTATCAACTTCTGCAGGTGATTCTGAGTGCCATAACTTAAAAGAAAAGCTAAACGTGAAACGGGCAGGGAAAGAAAGGAGCAATGTTTATCCAAAATATTATTGTTTGCAGAAGTGACTGCCAGGGCATTGTTCGTGTTGCTTGCATGTTGCGCCTGCATGTTCAGTTCCTTGATGATCGGGAGCCACGATGCTGGTAGCCTATAGACATTTTCTCTATTGAAGTTAAGCACATTCTTAAAAAAATTCATTTGCTTCTTGGACTCTTCTTCTATAAATGTTGGTTTTCTTTGCCAGCACACACATACTATTGAAATCGATGTCAAGGCCACAGTTCTCATGATGTTCCACTACTGCTGATGCCATAATTTGTTTTAGCTGTATGTGCCATTCATGTTCCTTAATACATTCTTTAACAGTTCTACCCATTTTACGTGTACACACTTTCCTGCAGTAACATGTCGTTTCATAGATGCTCGCAATTTGGAGGCAATCAGGTACATCCTTTTGCTCTGGAAAAAGTATTTTATTTCGTTTTGTTTGAAGGAAGAGTTCTGAGTGCTGTTTTTTCTTAGAATTCTGGTTACATGGCTAGTGAGACCAGAAACAGGTGGTAACTTACGAGTGAGCATGCGGTTCTTCGTCTTTCCTATTAACGTAATTTTTGCTGAAAATCCCTGTCTTTGGACAAACTGTAATAACCATTGGCGTTCATTGTCTTCTTCAAAAATTCCAACTCCGATTGCTGATATGGAAGACGCATAAAGACATGCTTGCTTCTGGGCTGCATGATTGTGCAAAGGGGAATCTAAATATCTATAGGGAAGTCCTCACCGGTTTACCGGCGGACTTGAGTGAAATAAAATAGCTCTAGTGGACCAAACAGACACTCTGCGGTTAACAACCGTAGTTATAAATTGGAGCTTGCTCCAACTAAGGTTGACAACCTTTGAAAGTCAAAAATGGAAAGGTCTTTCGGGATAAAAATTCCACCGTCCTGCTCAAAAAGGCAGGAAAAGGCTACATCGGATTCGGTGGGTAGTCAACTAGAAGACAGCAATGAATCGGAGTGTTTGCAACCATCAAAATGCACACTAAAACACAAAAAGAAGATTAAACCTGAGCAGATAAATTATATAGCAACGCACAACATAAACTCACTACTTCAGACCAGAAAACTCAAGGAGCTTACAGATGAAATAAATAAACAAAAAATTTTAATAACAGGGATCCAAGAAATGAGAAACACCACAGAGGACCCATTCAAATCTCAAGGATACAGAATTTATAATGGAAAACCAGGACCGAGGGCAATGAAACAATGTCCCCAGTTTGGTACAGGGTTTTTAGTAAACATAATAAAAAGATTCAGTAACGGATTTCCAAGCAGTATCACCAAGAATTGTGACTCTAAACTTTAAAACAATGAATGAAACCTTTTTTTTTTGGTCATCAGTCTACTGACTGGTTTGATGCGGCCCACCACGAATTCTTTTCCTGTGCTAACCTCTTCATCTCAGAGTAGCACTTGCAACCTACGTCCTCAACTATTTGCTTGACGTATTCCAATCTCTGTCTTCCTCTACAGTTTTAGCCCTCTACAGCTCCCTCTGGTACCATGGAAGTCGTTCCCTCAAGTCTTAGCAGATGTCCTATCATCCTGTCCCTTCTCCTTATCAGTGTTTTCCACATATTCCTTTCCTCTCCGATTCTGCGTAGAACCTCCTCATTCCTTACCTTATCAGTCCACCTAATTTTCAACATTTGTCTATAGCACCACATCTCAAATGCTTCGATTCTCTTCTGTTCCGGTTTTCCCACAGTCCATGTTTCACTACCATACAATGCTGTACTCCAGACGTACATCCTCAGAAATTTCTTCCTCAAATTAAGGCCGGTATTTGATATTAGTAGACTTCTCTTGGCCAGAAATGCCTTTTTTGCCATAGCGAGTCTGCTTTTGATGTCCTCCTTGCTCCATCCGTCATTGGTTATTTTAATGCCTAGGTAGCAGAATTCCTTAACTTCATTGACTTCGTGACCATCAATCCTGATGTTAAGTTTCTCGCTGTTCTCATTTCTACTACTTCTCATTACCTTCGTCTTTCTCCGATTTACTCTCAAACCATACTGTGTACTCATTAGACTGTTCATTCCATTCAGCAGATCATTTAATTCTTCTTCACTTTCACTCAGGATAGCAATGTCATCAGCGAATCGTATCATTGATATCCTTTCACCTTGTATTTTACTTACCCCTACTTTTTTCAGAATCTCGAACAGCTTGCACCACTTTATATTGTTGAACGCTTTTTCCAGGTCGACAAATCCTATGAACGTGTCTTGAGTTTTCTTTATAAAGCCAAACTGATCGTCACCTAGCGCATGCTCAATTTTCTTTTCCATTCTTCTGTATATTATTCTTGTAAGCTGCTTCGATGCATGAGCTGTTAAGCTGATTGTGCGATAATTCTCGCACTTGTCAGCTCTTGCCGTCTTCGGAATTCTGTGGATGATGCTTTTCCGAAAGTCAGATGGTATGTCGCCAGACTCATATATTCTACACACCAACGTGAATAGTCGTTTTGTTGCCACCTATACAATAATAAATGCTCATGCCCCATTGCCTCTCTCGTCCCTTTACTTTTCCTAAAGCCAAACTGATCGTCACCTAGCGCATGCTCAATTTTCTTTTCCATTCTTCTGTATATTATTCTTGTAAGCTGCTTCGATGCATGAGCTGTTAAGCTGATTGTGCGATAATTCTCACACTTGTCAGCTCTTGCCGTCTTCGGAATTGTGTGGATGATGCTTTTCCGAAAGTCAGATGGTATGTCGCCAGACTCATATATTCTACACACCAATGTGAAAAGTCGTTTTGTTGCCACCTATA
The DNA here is from genome assembly GCF_021461385.2 of Schistocerca piceifrons. Taxonomy (NCBI): domain Eukaryota; kingdom Metazoa; phylum Arthropoda; class Insecta; order Orthoptera; family Acrididae; genus Schistocerca; species Schistocerca piceifrons. The sequence continues at coordinate 450,346,387 of NC_060144.1, read as the reverse complement.
CAATAATAAATGCTCATGCCCCAACAAATGCAAAAAAAATTGTCTAACAAAAACAAAGGAAGAGGTAGATAAATTTGGGACCTTGTAGAACAAACTGTGAACAGAGTAAATAAAAAGAATGTAAAAATCTTATTGGGAGATTTCAATGCTCAGTTGGGAAAAGAAAGGAAATATAAAGATATAATTGGAAAATGGAGTCCACATAAATTTACGAACAAAATCGGTCAAAGACTTGTAGAACTCTGCAGAGAACACAACCTTATATCTAAATCAACATACTTTAAGAGGAAGCCAAGTAAACTTAAAACATGGGAACATCCAGACTGGAGGAAGAGGGAGTGGCAGCTAGACCATGTCTGTATGGACAAAAATTTTCATAAGGAGATCCACAATGTTAAAGTACTGAGAGGAGTAGACACAGGTTCAGGCCATTATATAGTTAAAATTAAAATCAAATTCACTCCGTTAAAGAAGAGGACCAGAAAAACTAATAAAATAAAAAGGAGGTTTGACCCACATCAGCTAATTAAAAATAATAAATACCAACAAATAACACAAACCATCAAATTAACACATGATCTAGAACAACTAGTGCCTAATCTTAAAAAAGAAGCAGAGAATCTAGCTCCCTTGAACCCACGAAGGAAACATGCATGGTGGACATCAGAATGTGACAAATTCAATGAAGATAAGACACTAAGCATGGTTAAAGTTTCAAACACATTAAAGTGAAGAAAATGCCATCAACCTAAAAAATGAAAGGAAAAAATCACACAAAATATTAAAAGAATCAAGAGAGGATTCCATAAAGATATTATAAACTCTATAGAAGGTAATTATCATAAAACCAACTCCAGGAACTACCATAAAATCTTCGGGAAACAACTACAACAATATGAGCCCCCTACACTAATACTGGAAGATGAAGATGGAAGAATGACACACAGTAACAAGGAAAATGCAGAAATCATGGCAAAAGCATTTAACAAACTTCTGAATTGCAAGGAACCCAAAGAACCCTTACAAATCAACATAAATACCCCAATAAAAACCAAACCTAACAAACTAGACCCTCCAACTTTCCAAGAAGTAGAAAAAATTCTTAAAGAACAAAAAAATTATAAGGCATGTGGAGAAGATCAGGTTTTTGTTGAAATGTGGAAATATGCAAGTGACACAGTCAAGACCTCCTTACACATGGCTCTAACAAAAAAGTTTGGGTAACAGAACGATTCCCCGAACATTGGACCACAGCTATCATTCACCCACTACACAAAAAGGGAGATAAGAGCAACCCAGACAACTACAGAGGAATCTCTCTCCTAGATTGCACATACAAAATTCTATCCAAGATCGTATATGAAAGAATCAAGGAGCAATTAGAACAGGACTTAGGGGAATATCAGGGAGGTTTCAGACTGTGGAGAAGCTGTGCAGAGCAGATAATTAGTTTAAAATTGATTATGGCACACTACAAGAAATGGAACAAACCTTTGGCAATAACATTTGTAGATTTTAAGAAGGCATATGACTGTCTCCACAGACCTTCAGTATTAAAAATTTTAAGAAATCTAGGACTCCATCCAAAACTAATTAAAATAATACAACTCACTCTAACCAACACCAAATCAAAAGAGAAGTTTAGAGGAGAAATTTCGGAAGCATTCCTCATAAAAACAGGCTTAAGACAAGGTGACTGCCTATCACCATTACTGTTCAACTGTGTACTGGAATACATAATGAGAGAATGGTACAGGGACAGTCCAAAGATGATAAGAATTGGAAGTGCAAAAGATGATATTAGCTTAAACTGCTTGGGATTTGCTGATAATCTTGCTCTCCTAGCCAATACCATTCAAGAAGCCAGGCAACAAGTGAAATCACTACAAGAAATAGCAGAGAAAGTAGGCCTTAGAATATCATTTGAAAAAACCGAGATTATGCTAACTGATCCACCACTTGCAAACAAAATTACAATAGGAGAACAGGAAATCAAAATTGTTGATAAATTTAAATATTTAACCGAAATAATAACATACAATCTAAATGAGAAGCCATCGTGGCAGAATAGAATAAAAAAACTGAACTATGCAAATTACATTACCAAATCTACATACAACAAAAAAAGCCTATCTATAGATGCAAAATTAAAACACTGTAAAACAGTTACACAACCAGAAATAACGTATGCAGCTGAAACTATCTTCAAAACAACTAATACAGCAGAAATTGACAGAATACTTAAAATAGAAAGAAGAATAATTAGGACATGTATAAATAAACAGTATAAAATAAATGGACGTTGGAGAATAGCATCAAATGAAACAGTATATAAGAAAATAGAACCAGTCATGAGCACGATCAGGAAGAAACGCATCTCATTCTTTGGACATCTGATGAGAACTCCAGAAAACAGAATTAGTAAAAAAATAATACAAAAATTGTGGAATAGCAAGAGCAACATTAAATGGATCACAGAAATTAAGGAAGATATAAAATAACTCCAAATTACAGTAGATGACCTAAAAAACAAGACAGAGAACACCAGAATCCTGCAAGACCCGCAAACCAGACTACAAATGAAAATCAATAAAAGGAGTACAGGAAGAGTGGTCTCAGATAAAGAAAGAAAGAAAATATCTGAAAGAATGAAGAAATATTGGGCAGACAGAAGAGCAAAACACCTTTCATATGAGAATAGACTCTAATAATTATATTATCTAAATATCATATTAAGTTATTGTTGAGCTAAATTGTATCCCTGTATCTTGTTTACAACTTTGTATTTTTGACTAGAGTGGTCCAATGAAGGCCATAAAATAAATAATAATAATAATAATAATAATAATAATAAGCTATTTGTGTTAGTAGGCTTTCTGCACATTCTGTGTCTTAGCATTGTCAGATTTTCTATATACCAGCATGTCTAGGAACAGGAGACTGACCACTCTTCTTACTTCCAAGAAAAAATTAATTTTGGGGTAAATTCTTTTTAAGAAATCGTGGAACCCTGAAACTATTCTTTTCTGTGTGGCTATGTAACAAATGTGTCCTCCACAAAGTGGAGTCAACAGGAAGTCTTTAAAGGAAGATTGCTTAATGCTTGTTGCTCAAGATGCTCATAAAAATGTCAGTTGTCATGGGCAACAAGGGTGAGCCCTTAGCAACACCATCGGGCTGTTCTTAAAATTCACCATTGGATGTAAAATAGCTGATCAGAGAAATAAATCAATTAAGTTGCAAACATATGGAGCAACTTTCTCCCTTATGATCTCCATTGTGTCCGATACTGGGATGTTAGTAAGTAAATATGTCACATCAAAGCTTACAAGAATCTCGTGTATGGATATCTACATCATGTGTATAATTTCCAAGAAATGTTTTGGATCTGTGATGAAAGTATTTGTTTTTCAACTAGATGTCTCAGTTTTTCAGATAGATGCCTTGCTAAAAAGTAAGTTGGCGAGTTAATCCCTTTTACGGAAGGTCGCCAGGGACACAATTCTTTTTTATCTTGGGTAATCCATGTATTTTTGGTTGAGAGAGGTATTCAGGGCACTAGATTCTTTGTAATAGAGTTATTCATTCTGGCGTATGATGCAAGATTTTTTTTCAATTACGAATGATTCTGGTCGTCAGGTTGCTTTTTAATTTGGAGTACACAGGATCAGCTAACCGTTGTTCCATCTTCATGTGGTATTCCAGAGCATTCATAACACTAGCGTTTCGCTTATCTGATTTAATCGAAATGATACTTCTGTTTCTCTTGAGTTCATTAAGAACTTCCCTTTCCTGCACCAGTATGTTGTTTTTGGGTAGTGTAAGTTTCCACAGAATTCTCAACACTTTTTACATCTTCGATCTGCACCTTCAGGAGGAAAAAATCTAGGATGTTTCGACGGCACTTCGTATTTCTCGCTGTCTCTGATAGTGTCAAATCAACAGTGAACACCACAAGATTATGAAGAGGATCGCAGCAGAGGGGTTGAAATGTCAATTGTTTAAAAGAAGTATGGAGTGGCCTAACAACCCAGAAGATTTTAACTTAAGTTACAACAGCAATGAAAGCCTGCAGACTTATGTAGTAATTGAGCTACTTGTCCAGTCTCACTCACATGGGACATGAAGTCCCAGAAGATTTTAACTTCAGTTACAACAGCCATGAAAGCCTGCAGACTTACATAGTAATTATGGTATTTTGTCCAGTCTCACTCACATGGGACAGTAATTATGGTATTTTGTCCCGTCTCACTCACATGGGACATGAAGTCCCAGTTTTGTGTTAAGTGTACAAGTACACTTTTTCACACACAAAACAAGCCAATATATATATTTTTTCTCATTGCCACCAGACATATAGACAAATTATTGCCCATTTGAAGATTTCAATTTGGTCAAATCGAAATTGCTGATTGGGAAGTAATTTGGCATCTCACAGTAACATGAAATTACCTTGTTTCACCTTACATGAATTTATATCAATGGTGCACATATAATAAAGCTCTCTCTGTAATGTTTACTCTGTGTAAATTTGTTACATGGTCACTAAGTGACTGCAAAGTATTAACTGAAGGCAGCCGAAACTTGGCAACTCACACTCCTCAGATAGCCAGTGGCTATGATTGTCATACAGAACATGCTTCGCAGATAAGGTCACAGCAATCCATAATCACTAGGTGCAGGTCCCTTGGGTGCTGCCAAAGTAGTCGTTGCTAGAATGTAAGCAGGGAAACAGACTTTAGTTTTACCTGGTCCCATGGACTTAAACGTTGCAAGAGACATCAGTCCAAATTCATGCAATCTCATTCACTAACTGCAGGTAACACAATTTGATGAAAAGAGTGTAATGAGATTGATATTGTCCTTTAATTTTTAACTACAAATTAATTACACACATGAAAAGAAGTTTTGCCTCACCCCGGTTTCCTGAACTCTTGAAGATAGACGTTGACTATGGATATTGTATTACAGACACAGACCCTTTGTCTGTACTGAGACGTCACTAAACCCATCCAAAGATGTAAACAACCGTGCATGAGCAGCATCTATTGGACGGAGGGAGCCTGACAAACAATCAGTTCCAGTCATTCCACCAGGAAGGAGCTACAAAGGTCGTGTTGTCTAGACAGTCAACCATGCATGCCATGCATAGACAGTCAGTACCACAGTTCAGTTGCATCCGCATTGTTACTTTGTACTAGGAAGGGCTCTCAACAAGGGAAGTGTCCAGGCGTCTCGGAATGAACCAAAGCAAAGTTTTTCGGACATGGAGGAGATATGGAGAGACAGGAACTGTTGATGACATGCCTCGCTCAGGCCGCCCAAGGTTTACTACTGCAGGGGATGGCCGCTACCCTGGATTATGCCTCGGAGGAACCCTGACAACAATGCCACCATGTTGAGTTATACTTTTTGTGCAGCCACAGGACGTAGTGTTAAGACTCAAACTGTGCACAATAGGCTGCATGATGCGCAACTTCACTCCAGACATCTATGGCGAGGTCCATCTTTGCAACCATGACACCATGCAACGCTGTACTGATGGGCCCACAACATGCTGTATGAATCGCTCAGGATTGGCATCAAGTTCTCTTCACCGATGAAGGTGGGGAGGCTTGCGTGCCTCAGCGATACAGATGGCCGTACCGTAGGTGCAACCATGACGGAGGGGTATCTGTTGAGAGGCCAGACAAATGTGTGGTTCCTGAAGAGGGGCAGCAGCCTTTTCAGTAGTTGCAGGGGCAACAGTCTGGATGATTGACTGATCTGGCCTTGTAACGCTAACCAAAACGGCCTTGCTACGCCGGTACTGCGAACGGCTGAAAGCAAGGGGAAACTACAACCGTAATTTTTCCCAAGGGCATGCAGCTTTACTGTACGGTGAAATGATGATGGCATCCTCTTGGGTAAAATATTCCGGAGGTAAAATAGTCCCCCATTCGCATCTCCAGGCGGGGAATACTCAAGAGGACATCGTTATCAGGAGAAAGAAAACTGGCGTTCTGCGGATCGGAGCGTTGAATGTCAGGTCCCTTAATCGGGCAGGTAGGTTAGAAAACTTAAAAAGGGAAATGGATAGGTTAAAGTTAGATATAGTGGGAATTAGTGAAGTTCGGTGGCAGGAGGAACAAGACTTTTGGTCAGGTGAATACAGGGTTATAAATACAAAATCAAATAGGGGTAATGCAGGAGTAGGTTTAATAATGAATAAAAAAAATAGGAGTGCGGGTAAGCTGCTACAAACAGCATAGTGAACACATTATTGTGGCCAAGATAGACACGAAACCCACGCCTACTACAATAGTACAAGTTTATATGCCAACTAGCTCTGCAGATGATGAAGAAATTGAAGAAATGTATGATGAGATAAAAGAAATTATTCAGGTAGTGAAGGGAGACGAAAATTTAATAGTCATGGGTGACTGGAATTCAAGAGTAGGAAAAGGGAGAGAAGAAAACATAGTAGGTGAATATGGATTGGGGAAAGGAATGAAAGAGGAAGCAGTCTGGTAGAATTTTGCACAGAGCATAACTTAATCATAGCTAACACTTGGTTCAAGAATCATAAAAGAAGGTTGTATACTTGGAAGAATCCTGGAAATACTAAAAGGTATCAGATAGAATATATAATGGTAAGACAGAGACTTAGAAACCAGGTATTAAATTGTAAGACATTTCCAGGGGCAGATCTGGACTCTGACCACAATCTATTGGTTATGAGCTGTAGATTAAAACTGAAGAAACTGCAAAAAGGTGGGAATTTAAGGAGACGGGATCTGGACAAACTGATTAAACCAGAGGGTATACAGAGTTTCAGGGAGAGCATAAGGGAACAATTGTCATAAATGGGGGAAAGAAATACAGTAGAAGAAGAATGGGTAGCTCTGAGGGCTGAAGTAGTGAAGGCAGCAGAGGATCAAGTAGGTAAAAAGACGAGGGCTAGTAGAAATCCTTGGGTAACAGAAGAAATATTGAATTTAATTGTTGAAAGGAGAAAATATAAAAATGCAGTAAATGAAGCAGGCAAAAGGTACTAAAAACGTCTCAAAAATGAGATCGACAGGAAGTGCAAAATGGCTAAGCAGGGATGGCTAGAGGACAAATGTAAGTATGTAGAGGCTTATCTCACTAGGGGTAAGATAGATACTGCCTACAGGAAAATTAAAGAGACCTTTGGAGAAAGGAGAACCACTTGTATGAATATCAAGAGCTCAGATGGAAACCTAGTTCTAAGCAAAGAAGGGAAAGCAGAAAGGTGGAAGGAGTATATAGAGAGTCTATACAAGGGCAACGTACTTGAGGACAATATTATGGAAATGGAAGATGAAGATGAAATGGGAGATACGATACTGCGTGAAGAGTTTGACAGAGCGCTGAAAGACCTGAGTCGAAACAAGGCCCCGGGAGTAGACAGCATTCCATTAGAACTACTGACGGCCTCGGGAGAGCGACTCCTGACAAAACTCTGCCATCTAGTGAGCAAGATGTATGAGACAGGCGAAATACCCTCAGCCTTCAAGAAGAATATAATAATTCCAATCCCAAAGAAAGCAGGTGTTGACAGATGTGAAAATTACCGAACAATCAGTTTAATAAGCCACAGCTGCAAAATACTAACGCGAATTCTTTACAGACGAATGGAAAAACTAGTAGAAGCCAACCTTGGGGAAGATCAGTTTGGATTCCGTAGAAATATTGGAACACGTGAGTCAACACTGACCCTACGACTTATCTTAGAAAATAGATTAAAGAAAGGCAAACTTACGTTTCTAGCATTTGTAGACTTAGAGAAAGCCTTTGATAATGTTGACTGGAATACTCTCTTTCAAATTCTAAAGGTGGCAGGTGTAAGATACAGGGAGCGAAAGGCTATTACAATTTGTACAGAAACCACATGGCAGTTATAAGAGTCGAGGGGCACGAAAGGTAAGCAGTGGTTGGGAAGGGAGTGAGACAGGGTTGTAGCTCTCCCCGATGTTGTTCAATCTGTATATTGAGCAAGCAGTAAAGGGAACAAAAGAAAAATTCGGAGTAGGTATTAAAATCCATGGAGAAGAAATAAAAACTGTGAGGTTCGCCGATGATATTGTAATTCTGTGAGAGACAGCAAAGGACTTGGAAGAGCATTTGAATGGAATGGACAGTGTCTTGAAAGGAGGATATAAGATGAACATCAACAAAAGCAAAACGAGGATAATGGAATGTAGTCAAATTAAGTTGTGTGATGCTGAGGGAATTAGATTAGGAAATGAGACACTTAAGGTAGTAAAGGAGGTTTGCTATTTGGGTAGCAAAATAACTGATGATGGTCGAAGTAGAGAGGATATAAAATGTAGACTGGCAACTGCAAGGAAAGCGTTTCTGTAGAAGAGAAATTTGTTAACATAGAGTATAGATTTAAGTGTCAGGAAGTCGTTTCTGAAAGTATTTGTATGGAGTGTAGCCATGTATAGAAGTGAAACATGGATGATAAATAGTTTGGACAAGAAGAGAATAGAAACTTTCAAAATGTGGTGCTACAGAAGAATGCTGAAGATTAGATGGGTAGATCACATAACTACTGAGGAGGTATTGAATAGAATTGGGGAGAAGAGGAGTTTGTGGCACAACTTGACAAGAAGAAGGGACCAGTTGGTAGGACATGTTCTGAGGCATCAAGGGATCACCAATTTAGTATTGGAGGGCAGTGTGGAGGGTAAAAATCATAGAGGGAGACCAAGGAATGAATACACTAAACAGATTCAGAAGGATGTAGGTTGCAGTAAGTACTGGGAGATGAAGAAGCTTGCACAGGATAGAGTAGCATGGAGAGCTGCATCAAACCAGTCTCAGGACTGAAGACCACAACAACAACAACAACAACAACAACAATAATCCTCCAACTGATAGTGCAACCATATCGGCAGCCTGTTGGCGAGGTATTTGTCTTCATGGATGACAATTCGTATTCCCATCGTGCACATCTTGTGAATGATTTCTTTCAGGATAACGACATTGTTCGGTCAGAGTGACCAGCATGTTCTCCAGACGTGAACCCTATTGAACACACCTGGGATAGATTGAAAAGGGCTGTTTATGGACGATGTGACCACCAACCACTCTGTGGGATCTACGCTGAATCGCCATTGAGAAATGGGACAATCTGGACAAACAGTGCCTTGATGAACTTGTCGATAGTATGCCATGACGAATACAGCCATGCATCAATGCAAGAGGACATGCTAGTGGGTATTAGAGGTACAGGTGTCTACAGACAGCGGTCTGGACCACCACCTCTGAAGATGTCATTGTGTGGTGGTACAACATGCAATGTGTGGTTTTTATGAGCAATAAAAAGGGCGGAAACAATGTTTAATTTGATATCTATTCCAATTTTCTGTACAGGTTCCAAAACTCTCAGAACTGAGGTGATGCAAAACTAGTGTAACAATTACCGCAGATACCCGTATATGCGCAGACTGCTAACCATTTACTATCATAAAATGTATGTAGGCTGCATGTAAGGCTTAGTAACTTATTCTCCTTCAGAACTGTAATTGAATACTTTCATAACAATTGCCAGAAACAAACATACTTCGCAAGTTATGACTGCCAGTTTTAGTGACAGAGAAAGAGCAATAAGCTTCTGAAAAGCCTGAACCCTAACTCCAGTTGTAGTACAAATTAATTTTTTTCTCCGAAAATTACTCTCTTTTCAGTCTTGGCTCTTTCATTTTCACTATCAGCAAGAGCCTTTTGTTTTTATATATGACTTATAGAGCTAGATTAACAATGGTGTTAGTTACTTATTTCATCTGTAATGTATTGAGCATATATTTGTAAATACAAAGTGTAAACTGTAACACTACTGCTCTGTTCTAGCCACCATCTCCATGCCCATCTCAGGATGATGTGGTCAGTGTTGTCAATCATTTGGCCCAGATGGCAACATTATTAATGCTTGAGATGCAGTCCCCATCTCCTCCAGTTTCCAGTTGTGCAGAGCGCATATCATCTCTCTCTTGCCTGGAATACCTACTGTCACAGAATTTATTGAATAAACTTTACACCTGGAGCTTAAGTGCTGGGAGGTAATACATTTGCCTCTTTTTTATGAAATGAATTATATTTGTTACCAGAAGAAAATTGTCCTTTTAGGTTATAAAATACAGAAAGTTTCTCTGATTAAGTATTATTCATGACAGAAAACTGTTCATGATGATATTTGCTAATTCACATTAATTGCAAAACATTCATTTCCTTGTATGCAAAAACACAGTTTAAGTATTTACCAAGATATTTGTGTTCAAAGGTATGGTTCAACCCTCCGTCTGGAGCAGCTGAAACTATATGAGTTGCTGGCTGGCTGCTCTGGGGAACGAACTCACGGGCGAAGTTTGCTGGCTAATGAAGCATTTTTGCGACCATTGCTAGAATTACTGACAGCATGTGCTGGTGAATGCTTTCCTGGTGAAGTTGAGAATCGTATTGTTGTTCTGCTTAATCAGCTGTGTGTGTCTCTTGTTCACGACACTGATCTCATGCAAAAGTTCTTCTCATCTAGTCCAGAATCTGAGGGATCCAGGTATTATAACCAATATTGTGTGTATTATTTAAAAATATATATTAGAGTCATATTTCTCCAAATGTGCTTTTCTTAACATTTTATTTGAAGTTAATATTTTCTGATAATACCATGAAGTGTAAAAGCTTATTGAGTTATTGCAAATTCACTAAGCTTCTAGCTTTACATTTAAGATCAGTTGTAACAACTGATTTTGTTGCCTGCCTGTAATCTGTTGTCACTAAGATAAAAAACACCAGAGTCCCTGGGAGGAAGTTGCAATTTTCTGGGAGGCAATATAACCTGTCATGTGGAATGGGAAAGGGGGGGGGGGGGGAGATTGATAAATAATTTATTACAGTACTTGAACATTTTTAACTGTGTAGAAAAACTTTTTACTGAATGCTTTAAAAATTTCAGAATGTTCTAAAAATGTATGATGCTTTTCAACAAAGAGGAAATGATTCCCTAACAATTTTAAAGTTTTTGCCACACTCCCCCTTGGCTGCAAACACTTCATACATGAGTCCAACTGCTCAGCCTTAACAGCAAGGGAGATGGTGCTGTGGTTAAGACTTTCCTAGCATTTGTAAGAAGTCTGGGGTAAAATAACTGACCAGTCATCCAGATTAAACTTTCCTAACTTGTTTAAGGTGAATGCTGCACTTGTTCTATTGAAAATGGCATGGACAGTTTCCTCCCTCATCCTCCTCCTCTCTGAGCATGTCTGAGTGCCTTATGATATCTTTATCAATAGTAGTTGAAACTTAATCTGCTTTCCTTCAAACAATAATATAATGAATACTTATATGATTGTGAGAATGGACCATCCAGTCAAAATAATGATTAAAAAATTAATGCTGAGAAAGGATTCCTCATGTGACATCAAATTAGAGGAGCTCTATCGCAGTAGCTCATGACGAGCTGTATAACCAGTGCAACATCTACTAGTTCTTTATTTTATGTTATAAACCAGGTGTGGGCGACATTTGGTGACCTGCAGGCCTGATTCACATTTTTACTTAACCTCACTGCCCACAGTTCACAGCTCGTGGTCTAGTGGCTAGTGGTGCTACCTCTGAATCACGGGGTCCCAGGTTCGATTCCCGGCCGGTTTGGGGATTTTTCTCTCCCCGGTGACTGGGTATTTGTGTTGTCCTCATCATTTCATCATCATCCTCATCATTTGTGACAGTGGCTAGAATGGACAGTGAAAAAAAAAAAACTGGACTGTGAAAAAATTGGAACTTTGTACTGGTGCTGATGACCGAGTAGTTGAGTGTCCCACAAACCGATCATCATCATCATCATCATCATCATCATCATTGGCCAACTCTTCACATGACCTGACAGTAGCACTCTGAACAAGTGAAGTCAAAGCTAGAAGGTGCATGATGATATGGTTTACGGGGTAACGTGTTGGTATAAATGGGACCCCATTCATGACGTGCCAACACCAAAAACTTTTGCCTCAAAATACACATTTTTGAGAGCACATTCATTTTATGTTCATCCCAACTTCAGATATGGACACTTATTTATGCGTCACGAGCATTGTTACTTTACTTATGACATTACACAGTAGGTGTCTTAAAAACTTTTGTAGCAAAAATCTGCAGCGCCTCACTTTTTCCCCCGCGAAATTGTTCTCTAGGCCGGATTGAAACCAATTGTGAGCCAGACCTGGCCTGTGGGCTGCTGGTTGCCCTCCCTTGTTATAAACAATGCAGGGACGTAAGTTATTGCCACGATTATCCAAAATAAAGGATGCCAGCAGCTTATCCTCTATAAAACCATTCCATTACATGCTTAAGATTTGAAATTGAATATTTATGAGTAAAATACATCTACATTAACATCTACACTCTGTACACCACAGTGTAGTGTGTGACGGAAGTTGTTAGTGGCTCATTTTATTAATGGAATGTTGTATGAAACGAATGATGATTCTCAGAATTTCTTAATGTGTCCTGGAACACCCAATCTCAGAATTTTAGAATAATCTTATTCGTACTGCACATAATTCTAGCTGCATATCCCACAGGAATTTGTTGAAAATTGTGATACTCTCTCGCTAACTGAACAAACATATCTCAAGTCGTAAAGCTCTTCTCAGAATCTAGGGGTGCCCACAAGTCATGATGGCTCATATCCATGTAATCAACCTAGATGCAAGACATGTCCTATGCACCCCCACACCACCACATATGCCAGTCAGGTCACAAGCATCACCTATCCCATCAACAGTTGGGGTTACCTGTGGAAAGCAGTCATGTCACCTAGAAACTAAGCTGCAACCATAGTGCTGCATTCTTCGTGGATACGACAACCAGTAAGCTATTTGTTCGCATGAATGGCCACTGACAAACTGTGGCCCAGAGACAGCTGGAACCCCCAGTTGCAGAGCATGCTGCCCAACGCAAAATTCTCCATTTCAGTGACTGCTTCACTTCCTGTGCCATCTGGATCCTTCCTACCAACACTAGCTTTTTCTGAATTGCCAGGTGGGAACTATGCCTGCAGTATGTCCTATGTTCACATAACCCCCCTGCCCTCAACATTGGTTAGTCCCTGTCCTTCACCAACCTGTCCTCTTCCATGCTCCCACTCCAGCAGTACATAGCCTCCTAGTCTACCAACACCCCCACAGCTTTTTTCTGCCCCCCCCCCCCCCCCCCTCTACTTCTCTCCTTTTCCACATTGCCAAATCTGAGATTGCTCTGAAGGAGATGAAGAGAGGGAAAGCCACTGGCCCTGATGACCTCCCATCTGAGTTACGGTGTGCTCAGCACTGAAATGCAGCAGATTGGCTACCATTTTTTTTTTTTTCAACCAGATGATCAGAGAAGGTAGAATACTTACAGATTGGCAGCTGGACATCACAATACCAATCTTCAAAAAGAAAGGAAGCCTTGCTGAGTGTTATGATTACTGTTCGACCAGATTACTGAGCCATGCGATTAAGATCTCCGAATGCATTCATGCATTCTTGACAAAAGGATTTGCGAGATCGCAAGGACTGAGCCGGGTTTTTGAAAAATTGTTGCACAACTTGACACCATCCATGTTACTGGTTGAAAAATACTGCAAGAAGAACAAACCACTGCACTTCGCATTTCTAGACCTCGGAAAGGCTTTTGATTGGCTGCCACATGACCCACTCTGTTTAGAGGTTAGAGGCCATGGCATTCTAGCTTATCTTGTAACTGGTTATAGCTTTTGTGTGTAGAAATGAGGAGCTGTGTCCAAGCAGCTGCAGGAGTGTCAAAGACTTTCATGTCACAGTAGAAAACCACCAAGGCTCGGCCTTATCACAACTGTTGTTTAGTTTTGTGATGGACCCTGTCACATGAAACTTGCACATGATATTACCATGGACACTTCCGTATGCTGATCATTTTGTGTTCTCTGTGGAGAAAGTTTCATCTCCAGCACCAAACACAAGAGGGGTATGAGTGCCTTGCATGGTATAGATTGCGACTCGACAAAAGGAAAATGAGTACATGACATCAGATCTGTGACAAGTTCAAACCATCATTGTTGACAGAGAAGATCTACCAAGAGTAGATGCATGCAGTGGGAGGATGCATGATGGGAGTGGTGACTGGGTGTGGGTAATCCTGCTACCACCACCTACTCCATTGCAGTCACTAACATCACCTATCCCATCAAAGGCAGGACTACCTGTGAAACCGGTCATGTGGTCTACAAGCTAAGCTGTAACCACTGTGCTGCATTCTATGTAGGCATGGCACCTATCAAGCTGTCTGCCAGGAAACAAGTGAACCACCCTGTTGCTGAACACAGTGCCAAACATGATGTTCTTCTTTTCAATGACACTGCTTCACAGCCTGTGCCATATGGATCTTCCCACCAACACCAGCTTTTCTGAATTGTGCAGGTGGGAACTTTCCCTGTATTACATCTTATGTTCTTGTAACCCTCCTGGCCTCAACCTTCGTTAGTCAGTCCTCACCCATTCAGCCCCTTCCCTGTTCCCTTCCAGCATTACACAGCTGTCATTCCACGACCACACCCAGTGTTTTTATTTCTCTCCTTTTCCGATACTCCCCCCCCCCCCCCCACCCACCTCTCCCCTGACCTCAGTCTAACCTTCAGCACTTCTCTATCTGCCACCCCCACCATGCTATCCCTCCCCCTCCCCCTCCCCCTTCCCGCTGCAGCCTCCTCCTTACCCCCACCCAGTCACCATTCTGGTGCTGCTGCTCGCAGTGTGGTTTCAGTTGCCTGAGGCTGCATTCGTGTTTGTGAGTTGCGTTGGGATCCTGGATTTTCTAAAATTCAGGTATCTCAGATCTGCAATGTCTCGTGATGGCCATCTTGCAGAAGAGGTCAACACAATGATGCAGGCAGCTCGGATGAAGAGGTGAATGACAACAGACGATATCAAGTGCTGGCTTGCCACAAAAGAAGCAGAACAATGATTGGAGGTTGTGGAGACTTAAGATGCTTAGATGGATGGGTGGCATCCCTTGATGGATGGCACCAAGTGTTGGCCAGCCACAAAAGAGGCAAAACAGTGATTGGGAGTCATGGAGACTTAAGAGGATTAGGTGGCATATGCAAGAAAGTCATTTGCAATGGTTCAGACATCTGATGTGTCCGGAGGATGATACCACTGCAAAGGTGGCATACACAGTAGAAATCACAGGAAAGAGACAGAAGGGATGACCAAGAGTATGATGGGGCAACACACTGCACAATGATCTGAAGGCTGTAAATCTTCATCCAAGCATGGTCCACGACTGAACAAAATGTAGAAAGCGAATCCACTCAGCGGATCCTGCCACCAGCTGGGGCAAGTCATAAAGAAGAAGAAGATTGGAGTTTGTTTGAGAAATCTCTACCCCTTGCACTCATGTCTTTTTTTTTTTTTTTTTTTTTTTTTTTTGCCCTGTTTATACCTAGAGCTTATACAGTACATAAGCAAAAATGAATTTTTACAATGAATATTATATGAAATGCACATGAGGAATTATGGAACAGATTTGTTAGTAAAATAGTGGATGATGTACACAGGTGACAATGGCATATAAAGTAATCAAAGATCTTAATCAAGCAGAAAGGGGCCTTGTCAGTCTAAATTTTAATGCTGTTGCCCACTGGATTGAGCGTTATAAAAAGTCCTAGTTTGCTGACGTATCAGAGGAAAAAGAATGAGAATAAGAAGATAAAAGTTTTGATACAACAATTACAGACCTGGAAACTGCACTTAGAACCATAAAAACTAAAAAAAAAAAAACATATGATTTTGATTGAATTAATTCGGAACTATTGAAATATGACAGTAAATTCTTTAAACAGTGTGTTTTGCTGCAGTGTTCCAAAGTTCCCAATGTCTGGAAAAAAGCTCTGGTAAAATCTGTGTTTGAAAAAAGTGGTGTAAGTATGACAACAAACTACAGGGAAATGCATTTATCAAACACCACATATACACTGAGGTGACAGAAGTCATGGGATACCTCCTAATATTGTGTCAGACCACCTTTTGCCCAGTACTGTGCAACAAATCGACATGGCATGTACTCAACAAGTCATTGGAAGTCCCCTGCAGAAATATTGAGTCATGATGCCTCTACAGCTGTCTATAATTTCAAAAGTGTTGCTGGTGCAGGATTTTGTGCACGAACTGATTTGTCGATTATGTCCCATAAATGTTCGTTTGGATTCATGTTGGGCATTCTGGGTGGCCATATCGGTCACTTGAACTGTCCAGAATGTTCTGATGTTGCACATTTTCATCCATAAAAATTCCATCTTTGTTTGGGAACATGAAGTTCATGAATGGCTGCAAATGGCCACTAAGTAGCTGAACATAACCACATCTGAAACTTCCTGGCAGATTAAAACTGTGTGACGGACTGAGACTCAAACTCAGGACCTTTCCCTTTCGCGAGTTCGAGTCTCGGTCCGGCACACAGTTTTAATCTGCCAGGAAGTTTCATATCAGCGCACACTCCGCTGCAGTGTGAAAATCTCATTCTGGAAACATCCCCCAGGCTGTGGCTAAGCCATGTCTCCGCAATATCCTTTCTTTCAGGAGTGCTAGTTCTGCATGGTTCGCAGGAGAGCTTCTGTTAAGTTTGGAAGGTAGGAGACGAGGTACTGGCAGAAGTAAAGCTGTGAGGATGGGGCGTGACTCGTGCTTGGGTAGCTCAGTTGGTAGAGCACTTGCCCGCGAAAGGCAAAGGTCCCGAGTTCGAGTCTCGGTCCGGCACACAGTTTTAATCTGCCAGGAAGTTTCATATCAGTGCACACTCCGCTGCAGAGTGAAAATCTCATTCTGGATAACCACATCTGGTCAACGATCAGTTCAGTTAGACCAGAAGATCCAATCCATTCTATGTAAACACAGCCCATACCATTATGGTGTCACCACCAGCTTGCACAGTGCCTTGTTGACAACTTGGGCCCACTGCTTAGTGGAGTCTTCACCACACTCATACCCTACTATCAGGTCTTACCAACTGAAATCGGGACTCATATGACGAGGCCACAGTTTTCCAGTCATATATGGTCCAGCTGATTTGATCACGAGCCCAGAAGAGGTGCTGCAGGCTTTATTATGCTGTTAACTCGCACCGGTTGTCTGCTGCCATAGCCCATTAATGCCAGATTTCGCCGCACTGTCCTAATGGATATGTTCGTCATACGTCCCACATTGATTTCCGTTGTTATTTCATGCAGTGTTGCTTGTCTGTTAGTACTGACAATTTTACACAAAACACTGCTGCTCTCGGTCATTAAAGTGAAGGCCTTTGGCCATTGCGTTGTCTGTGATGAGAGGTAACGCCTAAAATCTGATATTCTCAGCCAATTTTTGATACTGTGGATCTCGGAATATTGCATTCTCTAACAATTTTCAAAATGGACTGTCCCATACATCTAGTTCCAACTACCATTCTGCATTCAAAGTCTGTTAATTTTGATTGTGTGCCCATAATCAAGTTGGGAACTTTTTCGCCTGAATCACCTGAGTACAAATAACAGCTCTGCCAATGCACTGCTCTTTTATACATCGTGTATGTGATACTACCTCCATCTGCATATGTGCGTATCACTATCCCATAGCTTTTGTCATTTCATTGTAAAGTATATAGAAAAATATTTAATGAATGGTTACGTTCCAAACAATTTGTTACTAGAAGAACGAGCTAGCTTTAGAAAAGGAAGTTTGCATAACAAGTGGGCATGTTTTTTGTCTATGTAATACTTGCATATGAATTGCAAAATCTTACATTTATAAAAATTGCAAATAGAAAAACTTAATATAGTGTCATGCAATAAATATAATTTCAAACACTATAATTTTGATTTTATGAAAATAATAGAAACAATGCAAACAACTTAAATTACATTTAGAAAGGTACCAGGGATAAAACACCGATAATTTGATAGATAAGAAGGGGTTTTCCTTGTCCTTCATTTACAAGCAAGTGCATGATTTATTCATAGCCCATTTCCATTATTAAGCCTGAGTCAATAGCAAGAACATCAAGATAACTAAGACGATCTTGTTTTTGTGATGTCTTCAAATAATTGTGTATGCATCTTGCAGCAAAAAAATTACCTTTCTATGGAAACAGGAGTACTCAACTATATTTGAAGAGCTATGTTCAGATTTGGGTAAACATTCTCTAAGTTGTTACCTTTTAGCATATTTCTCAGTTCTGGAAGAGAGTTTGACTCATTTTCATTCTTTACACTGCCTTAATCGGGCAGGTAGGTTAGAAAATTTAAAAAGGGAAATGGATAGGTTGAAGTTAGATATAGTGGGAATTAGTGAAGTTTGGTGGCAGGAGGAACAAGACTTCTGGTCAGGTGACTACAGGGTTATAAACACAAAATCAAATAGGGGTAATGCAGGAGTAGGTTTAATAATGAATAGGAAAATAGGAATGCGGGTAAGCTACTACAAACAGCATAGTGAACGCATTATTGTGGCCAAGATAGATACGAAGCCCACACCTACTACAGTAGTACAAGTTTATATGCCAACTAGCTCTGCAGATGACGAATATGGAAGAACCCTGGAGATACTAAAAGGTATCAGATAGATTATATAATGGTAAGACAGAGATTTAGAAACCAGGTTTTAAATTGTAAGACATTTCCAGGTGCAGATGTGGACTCTGACCACAATCTATTGGTTATGACCTGTAGAGTAAAACTGAAGAAACTGCAAAAAAGGTGGGAATTTAAGGAGATGGGACCTGAATAAACTGAAAGAACCAGAGGTTGTACAGAGTTTCAGGGAGAGCATATGGGAGCAATTGACAGGAATGGGGGAAAGAAATACAGTAGAAGAAGAAAGGGTAGATTTGAGGGATGAAGTAGTGAAGGCAGCAGAGGATCAAGTAGGTAAAAAGACGAGGGCTAGTAGAAATCCTTGGGTAACAGAAGAAATATTGAATATAATTGATGAAAGGAGAAAATATAAAAATGCAGTAAATGAAGCAGGCAAAAAGGAATACAAACATCTCAAAAATGAGATCAACAGGAAGTGCAAAATGGCTAAGCAGGGATGGCTAGAGGACAAATGTAAGGATGTAGAGGCTTATCTCACTAGGGGTAAGATAGATACTGCCTACAGGAAAATTAAAGAGACCTTTGGAGATAAGAGAACGACTTGTGTGAATATCAAGAGCTCAGATGGAAACCCAGTTCTAAGCAAAGAAGGGAAAACAGAAAGGTGGAAGGAGTATATAGAGGGTCTATACAAGGGCGATGTGCTTGAGGACAATATTATGGAAATGGAAGAGGATGTAGATGAAGATGAAATGGGAGATACGATACTGCGTGAAGAGTTTGACAGAGCGCTGAAAGACCTGAGTCGAAACAAGGCCCCCGGAGTAGACAACATTCCATTGGAACTACTGACGGCCTTGGGAGAACCAGTCCTGACAAAACTCTACCATCTGGTGAGCAAGATGTATGAAACAGGCGAAATACCCTCAGACTTCAAGAAGAATATAGTAATTCCAATCCCAAAGAAAGCAGATGTTGACAGATGTGAAAATTACCGAACAATCAGTTTAATAAGTCACAGCTGCAAAATACTAACACGAATTCTTTACAGACGAATGGAAAAACTAGTAGAAGCCAACCTCGGGGAAGATCAGTTTGGATTGCGTAGAAACACTGGAACACGTGAGGCAATACTGACCTTACGACTTATCTTAGAAGAAAGATTAAGGAAAGGCAAACCCACGTTTCTAGCATTTGTAGACTTAGAGAAAGCTTTTGACAATGTTGACTGGAATACTCTCTTTCAAATTCTAAAGGTGGCAGTGGTAAAATACAGGGAGCGAAAGGCTATTTACAATTTGTACAGAAACCACATGGCAGTTATAAGAGTCGAGGGACATGAAAGGGAAGCAGTGGTTGGGAAGGGAGTAAGACAGGGTTGTAGTCTCTCCCCGATGTTGTTCAATCTGTATATTGAGCAAGCAGTAAAGGAAACAAAAGAAAAATTCGGAGTAGGTATTAAAATCCATGGAGAAGAAATAAAAACTTTAAGGTTCGCCGATGATATTGTAATTCTGTCAGAGACAGCAAAGGACTTGGAAGAACAGTTGAATGGAATGGACAGTGTCTTGAAAGGAGGATGTAAGATGAACATCAACAAAAGCAAAACGAGGAAAATGGAATGTAGTCAAATTAAGTTGTGTGATGCTGAGGGTATTAGATTAGGAAATGAGACACTTAAAGTAGTAAAGGAGTTTTGCTATTTGGGTAGCAAAATAACTGATGATGGTCAAAGTAGAGAGGATATCAAATGTAGACTGGCAATGGCAAGGAAAGCGTTTCTGAAGAAGAGAAATTTGTTAACATAGAGTATAGATTTAAGTGTCAGGAAGTCGTTTCTGAAAGTATTTGTATGGAGTGTAGCAATGTATGGAAGTGAAACATGGACGATAAATAGTTTAGACAAGAAGAGAATAGAAACTTTCAAAATGTGGTGCTACAGAAGAATGCTGAAGATTAGATGGGTAGATCACATAACCAATGAGGAAGTATTGAATAAGATTAGGGAGAAGAGAAGTTTGTGGCACAACTTGACCAGAAGAAGGGATCGGTTGGTAGGACATGTTCTGAGGCATCAAGGGATCACCAATTTAGTATTGGAGGGCAGCGTGGAGGGTAAAAATCGTAGAGGGAGACCAAGAGATGAATACACTAAGCAGATTCAGAAGGATGTAGATTGCAGTATGTACTGGGAGATGAAGAAGCTTGCACAGGATAGAGTAGCATGGAGAGCTGCATCAAACCAGTCTCAGGACTGAAGACCACAACAACAACAACACTAGAGATTTATCTTTTGAAGTGTCAATGTTCAACATTAATGGGTTATAAAGTGATGGATGTGGCAATATAACTGTACAGGTCTGAGAAATAGGTGACATACATTCAATATCCGTGCTTTAAATGCAATGATGTGCTAAGAGAGCTAAATATTTTTAAAATAGAAGTTAGAATCATTTAAAGGTAGGTGTGTCTCATAGCTGCACAGATTACGTGAAGGAAGCATTTGTTTGTAAATGGCAGGAAATAATTGTACGAGACTGTGATCATTGTCCGTAGTCAGTATAATTGTTCATCTTGATTGCTGTTGATATTTTATTTTGTTAAAATATACACGGTAATGCATATTGGCCACAACCATCACCAGAATTGCCTTTAAAATCTTGATACACAGTGTCTCATCAGTTCACGTGTACACTTGTACCATGATTAGCCACCCAGAAAAGCAAAATCAACAGAATCCTAAGAGAAGAATAGCTAGAACATGCATAAATAAGAAATATCAGAAAAGATGAACAATGATGGATAGTGTCAAATGAAGTGGTGCACAGAGAACTGGAGCCCATTCCAGATACCATACAGAAAAATATATATTTCTCGTTTCGGTCACATTATGAGGGTACCTGAAAGCAGATTATTGAGAATAATTATAGAGAAACTTTGGAATATGAAGCAACAAGTAAAGATGGATAAAGGAAATCAGGGAGGATATGAAAGAGCTAGAAATAATACTTGACGATTTACAAAACAAAACAGAAAATTTAAATAAAATGAAAAACATATAAATAAGGTTTAAACCAAAAGTAGACAAATGACAAACAATAAAATGTGTAAACTTTTTTTGAGGCAAAATCTACAGCATGAATATTTTTTAAAAAATGCATGTTAATTTTGCTGTATTGAATTTTACACATGTAAAAGATCAGAACAAATGAAAAGATACTGGCTGAATTCGGAAAAGAAACCTATTGAAGGAGATGACCAGAAATTGATTGACTAAATGGTCAAAATTCGTGGTCAGCACTTAGGTTGCGGATCCAAAATTTCAGTGCTGTCGATAGGTACATTAAAAATAGAGAAAAAAAATTTTTTTGAGTTTGTAACGGTTAGTTCTTTCATCTAGCAGGAAAGAAGAATAGATATGTGGAAGTGGAAAAGGAGGTGCAGATCAGTCAGACCCTATGTGGAGAACCCACCTGTTGCGATGGTGAGACAATACTTGTTTTGTATGTATTTCCGTAGGCATTAGGTGCATCAGGGTGGGGGGTGGGGGCGAAGAAGCTATCTATGTAAAAAAGGACACCAGAAGTGTAAGAGATTCTTGTTCATTACAAGGCAGCTGGTCGCTCTGATTTTGTGAGCAAGCAACCACATAAGTCTGTTATAATTTTAGCATTTTACTGCTGGTATTTTCTTGAATGGAGAGGTTTATTCTATTTATCCTTCCCAGACTTGCAGATTGTTTATTAATTTCTGCTCCTAATATCGTATTCCACTAAATTATTCACCATGGTTAACATCACTACATTAAGCTTCCACAAAATGAAAGGGAACGTTATGAAATGACCCAATTTCTAAATGTAAGAGGACAAGCACTGTTTACATTGGCAGGGTTTAGGAGGATTGCTTCTACTCACAGGTCTGGCCTGGAGGAATGGCTTTTCTCAACCTCTCAAATATGATATTGCATTACATTCTCTGAAAGTTGCTAATTTGTGTTGTGGAACATTATTGAAGTAAGATTACCTGTAAGTAAGTAATGTGTCATATTGTACTAGGGCACATATGAGCATGGTGTTTATTTTGCACCCAAAAACCAGCTCCTCCTCTTTCTCCTACTCCTACTCGGATCTTATCACTACTGCCTATTATCTTAACTTTATAAATGTCACATTTCCTTGAACAGATCTCATGAATCCTTCAGACATGTTTGTAATAATTCTCCTTTATAGATGGATTGCTCTTTCTAGAGATACTGTCAGTGAATCTTGAATCTGGATTTCTGACAACAAACGTACTGCTCCAAATTTCAACAGTGGATAAACCATTATTGTCGTGACCTGCTTAATCAGTGACTGTTGACCTGGAATTTAACCTTCAATCAGATATGGTGTTCTGTGCAACAAGATCACGTCTCTGGTTCACTTGCTTTATATTAAATTTCCTAACTAAGCACATTATAAATGGCAAATATCTTTACAGAAAAGCAAAGAGGACATATGGGCACAACAACAATAGTAATATTTGTATATCAGTTGGGGAGTGAAACTGGGAAACATTCAAAGTGCCATTTTTTTCACAAAATGCATTTTGAATGCAGTTGTATTACTGGTATTCTGTTGCATACTCCTAGATTTTTTCCCAGTATCAAATCATGGAGAAAATGTTTCAAACATTCATTGCTGTATGGCACATGTCCTTTGCGTCAAGAGTGCTCCCATCTGGAGTTCCAAGTGTCATGGGTCAAGATCTCCTCTGTTTAGTTTGGGATGGTTGGATGAGATAACACACAGTTTTGGTGAATGGGCACAGTTTTTTTGATCTGTGACCAAGACATTGTGAAGTTACAGAGAAACCAAGAAAGATAAGGAACTTTTTGTTCTGCTAGTTTTACACAAGTGCATTGAGTAATCCATAGTTAGGAATGCACTCCTTGTATTTCCGATACATAAAACTGACTTCTTTGATTTTAAAGATACTGTTGAAACATTGTTGTTAATGCAGGCATATAAGATCTCCAAATGCAGCTTGATCAAAGTTTCCCATACTCTTGCATCTCAAATAGCTATTAAAAATTCTTACTCTGAAATATAAAACAAATCGTCTTTTGACACGTTTTGCAACAGTATTTGATAGTCTTTGCTTTCCTGAGCAAGTATTGTACCTTTTCCTCTTCAACCCCATTTCAGTTTTTCTACTTTTGTGCATTCATCTTCTGCTTGTTCTTCAAATTTTGGTGCATAATGTTTTAGCCTCTGTTGCAGATCTACATGAATTCTTGAGGTCTCCAGATGTCTTCAAACCAACTGAGGTGAAAGTAACGCATAAGATGGTTGTTTCAGGGATCAATTTCTCCCAATACAATTTTCATTGCTGCCAAAATAAACTATTTATGCATCGATTCCAGGCATATTGATAATTGCAATATATATGGGTGAAAGGCTTAGAGATGGGCACACAAGTAGTATGGAGGTGCTTCGTGAACTCAAATGGGAATTCCTGGAGGGAAGTCAATGCCCTTTTTGTAAGGTACTGTTGCGCAAATTTAGAGAACCATGATTTGAGGCAGACTGCAGAATGATTCTACTGCCTCCAACATACGTTTTGCATAGGGACTATGAAGATAAGATGTGAAAAATTATGGCTCTAACAGATGCTTTAACACAGTTGTCTTTTCCTTGCTCTTTTGCGAGTGGAATAGGAGAGGAAAGGACTAGTAGTGGCGCAAGGTACATGAGTGCCCATTTCTTGCAACATCATACGAAGGGATCAGCGTATCTTTAGCGTTATCTCAACCGTCGGTGCCATTGTGAAAATGTTACCATGTATGGCTTCTGTTCGTCTCCTGTGCCAGCATCTGTTGAGTTATTCTCATGCAAATTTGAGCCCAGGATCACACATTTCCCTTTTTAGAAATGTAGTAAACAAGAGTACAGTTTTTCTTGAAGCCAGAAAGTGAGCTGTGGACAACATTTTCTTTACTGGTAACTAATGCCAGAGGAATCTCGCACACATTTGTTCTGCATCACAATAAAAGAAAAAAAAATTCTTTCTAACTCATCTATCAATCCAAGCTGATAAACTAGTTGTCTGTCATTATGTTTCAACTCGATGCATAAATAGGTTCACACAAATGTAGTACAGTATCTGGAGATTTGTTGTTTATAAGCTATAATCCTTCTGTTGGCAACCTGGTGCTGGACTTGCATTCGGTAGGACGATGGTTCAATCCCGCGTCCAGCCAGCCTGATTTAGTTTTCCGTGATTTCCCTAAATCGCTCTAGGCAAATGCTGGGCTGGTTCCTTTGAAAGGGCACGGCCGACTTCCTTCCCCGTCCTTCCTTAATCCGATGAGACCGATGACCTCGCTGTCTGGTCTTCTCCCCGAAACAACCCAACCCAACAATCTGGCGTCCGTTTCCAAATTATGCCAGAAAAATACACGGGAATCCACAAGAGCAAATATTTTACTGCCGTATTTATTTGGTTTTCTGTGTATGTATTGATGAAAGGTGATCTTCCATGGAATCAATCCAGTTTCTCATCTTCTGTAACATTTTCTCCAAGAATATAGGACTTCTGATACTTCTGTACAAACATTGAAAATATTTCCATAATCATTATTATCTTGTCTAATTTTCCCCTTTCATCAAGTATTGCACTATTGTCAAATCTAAGGCAGCAGATGATGAACTTGAAACATTTTATGTTCATTGCGAGACACAGTTTTTCAGTACTGTCACCATCAATTCCCCACAGATCTGTTAAGCTTTGTATGTTACTTCTGGTAATGCTAGCTAAGAAGAAGAGACTGATTATGGTTTCTAGTTCAATAACTTCTGTGGTTTTATGTGTCACATATGCTGGAATGACATCCTGGAACTTCCAGAATGCAATGAGAACAACATGGAAAAGATTGCTACTCACCACATAGATATGGCATTGAGACCTAGAGAAGCAAAATGAAAGAGATTGCTACAAATATTTCAGCTTCTGGATAGAGTCCTTCAAATGTGGAAAACTCATTCACCTTCACACAGTACACGCGTGACCACTGCCTCCAGTCACTAAGGCCTATCTGGGGCTGTCTGAAGTGAGCAGCAGTGTAGCTGGGGTGGGTAATGGGGATAAGAAAGAGATGGGCTAGAGAGGGAGAGGGGTAGCAAGGCAGCGGTGGGGAAAGTTGCTAGTGCTGCCTGTGGGAGTGTGCAGGTACATGGTGGGGACAGAGTAGGGCTGGTAGGAGTAGCATGATGAGGCTGTACTAGGTGGGGCGGTGGGGGGTGGGGAGGGGGGGGGGGAGAAGAGTAAAGGATAAGTGCATTGGTGGGATAGAAGGCGTTTGTGTACTGGATTGGGAATAGAGAAGTGGACAGGGAGGCAGAGGGCAGGGACTAGCTAAAATGGGGACCAGGGGGCTTATGGGCACAAAGGATACATTGTAGGGAGAGTTCTCACCTGCACAGGTGAGAAAAGCTGTTGTTGGTGGGATAAATCCAGATGGTACAGGCTGTAAAGTAGTCATCAAAGAAAGTTACAGTTGGCCACGGTGACCAGGAATAAGCTAGTGCATTTGGTGTCGGTCAGGCATTGGGAGAGGTAGTGTCCAACAGGGGCAATGCTATGGATGTTGGGGTGTTAGTATAGAGGGAGGTGGCATTGATAGTGGCAAGCAGGGTTTCGGGTGGTAAAGGATAAGGAATTGTGGGAGGGACACTAAAGGAAATACAGGGTGGCGCACGAAATGTGTTACTATTTTGTTTTTCAATATAAACTTTATTGTCAATACAATCTGAAAGGAACATACACTACAATGAAGAGCTGCCCATGGAGATTTGTTCTAACTCAGCACATGCTGAATATGTCCACTATTTCGTTTCCTAACTTCCTTCAAACGAACACTGGAGTTAGTGATTACTCTACGGCACATGTCTTCCGTAATTTAACTGCAAGCTCGAAGAATAAGTCTTCTGAGCTCCATTAAATCATGTGGACGTTTCGGGAAAATTTTTTCCTTTAGGTACCCTCAAAGAAAAAAGTCACATGGATTGAGGTCTGGACTATTGGGGGGCCATTTTTGTCCATCATTGAAGCGACCTGGAAACCTGAGTGAAATGATCCGCATGTCGAAATGCTTGTGTAAAAACTCCAACACAGCGTTTGCAGTATGTGGCCTTGCTCCATCTTGCATGAACCACTGTGTGTTGAAGGGCAAGGCAGTAGCAAGAAGCTGTGAAGTTTACGGAGCTCAGAGGACTTAGTCTTCAAGCTTGCAGTGAAATTACGGAAGACATGTACCGTAGGGTACTCACTAACTTCAGTGTTCGTTTGAAGGAAGTTAGGAAATGAAATGGTGGACATATTGAGCATGTGCTGAGTTAGAACAAATCTCCATGGATGGCTCTTCATTGTAGTATATGTTCCTTTCAGACTGTATTGCCAATAAAGTATATATACAAAAACAAAATGGTAACACATTTCGTGTGCCACCCTGTAGTTGGTTTCTTTTATTTTGGAGGGTAGGTTGTGGGTAATAGGCTGAAGATTTTGGTACACAAGGGCAAAGACAGTGTCTGTGGGGACACAGTAACCAGCCACAATTGGATGCGTTGGGTGGTAGGGTTTTTGTACTTTAGGAAGCATAAACAAGGTAGGAGTGTAAGGAGTGTTGGTAGTGAGGAAGGAGACAGACTCAGGGCAGAGGTTCTGGGATGCACATAATCCTGCTGGATTTCTGGAGGGGGTCACTGTAGCTTGGCTTGTAGATGGGTGTACCTGACAGCTGGCAGAGCCCCTCAGTCAGGTAATTCCTGAGGTTTATAAACATGGTGGTGAATCTCTGTCAGCAGGTATAACAATGAAAACAATCAATTATTGATGAAATTATTTAATTGGATAGATAAAAATCTACTCACCAAGCGACGGCAGAACACACACATAAAAGACCTTTGTGATTGACAAGCTTTCGGAGCCAGTGGCTCCTTCGGACACCATGAGTTGGATAACAATGCAGGAACCAAACGTGGGATTGGGGAAACTTTTGTGTTGGCGCAGATGGAAGGTGGAAGGATCAATAGTGGAGGATACAAAACACATCAAATTACATAAAATTTTGTGGGATTGTAAAAAGAAAATGGGGGGGGGGGGGGGTGCAGGTCGATAGGTGGATATGTGTGAAGGATTGTGGTAGCAGGTTTAATTGGATTAGGTGAAGTCAGTAAGGTGTGTGCTTGAATAAGGCAAGGGAGAAAGGGGGGGGGGGGCAGTTAGGAACAGTGTGCAACAAAGTACTTATGGCACAGGAAGGTACAGGAAAACACATTAAAAAACATGATTGTGAAGGGAGATAAAGTGATAAATTTAAGAACCAGGAATTATTACATTGGTGGTGAAAAATTTGGGACATGAGATGAAGAATGTGAAACATGAGACTCTCCACCTACAATCTGTGTGGGCATGTAGTCCTAAAAAGAGAGGAAAGTAAAAAAGGAAAAGAACAATTAGTAATGTAATGTAATAGAGAATAGGAATGGAGGGAAACAGCTCTGAGTTATGGAATGGAGTGGAAGTGAAGCCATTATGCAAAATCAAACAAAGGAATAACAATAATATGGGAAAGATAACATTGGTACTCACCACATAGAGAAGTTGAGTTGAATGTGAGTTGCAGATGGGTATAATGAAAAAGATTGCTAGAAATATTTCAGCTTTCGGACAAAGTCCTCCTTCAGAAATAGAAAATTCACACATACTCACTCAAGAACAAGTGTCAAGGGGCTGAGGGAGAAGGATAACATGGTGGGGGTGGGAGAAGATGCTAGTGCTGCCTATGGGAGTGTGCAGGGGTGTGGTGGGGACAAGTTAGGGCTGCTAGGTGCTGTGTGTGGAGGCTCTACTTTGTGGGGAAAGTGGGGGAGGGGAAAGGAAAGGAGTGGAGAGGAAAGGACTATGTAGATGCAGTGGTAGTATATAAAGCATTTGTGTACTGGAAAGGGAATAGGAAATGAAGTAGGGAGGTAAACAACAGAGATTAGTGAAGGTTGAGACCATGAGGGTTACAGGAACAAAAGACATCTTGTAGGAAATAGGACCACAGAATAGGATGGCTGATGAACAGGTTAGCATAAGTTGGTTTTATGGGTGTGTCCATTTCTGTACAGCGGATTTGTTTGTAGGTGATGCCTTGTGAGGATATAGTTGGTCATGATGACAAGGAAAAAGGTATTAGGTTTCGAGTGACATGGCTGTGTCATTTCCATAGTTTGGCCGTGGCCATTCAAGTGGACAGACAGCTTGTTAGATATCATACCCATTAATAGTGCAACACAGTGGTTGCAGCTAACTTGGTAGACCATGTGGTTGCTGTCACAGGTGGCCCTGTGTTTGATGGTGTAGGAGATGCCAGTGACAGGAATGGAATAGGTGGTAGTGGGAGGATGTATGGGACAGATCTTGAATATATATCTATTGCAGAGATGTGAGCCTGGAGGCAACGAGTTGGGGGAAGAGGTGGAGTAGGGTTGGACTATGATTTGCATAGGACGTGTAGGCAATGTAGTACCACAGTGTGAGGGATGCAGAGGATATTTATCATTTCAGGGCCCAGTGAGAGGTAGTCAAAACCCTGGCAGAGAATGTGATACATGTCCTCCAGTTCTGGGTGGTACTGAGTCATGAAAGGAGTGCTCCTTCGTGGCTGGACAGTGGTTATGTGGGGGATGATAGATGACTAGTGAGACAATGCATGGAAGCCTATTTCTTGAGAAAGATGGGAGGGTAGGTAATTTTTGGCCTGTGGAGGTCTCGGTGAGACTAGACATATTTTTAGAGGGACTGCTTGTAACTATAGATGTGTCAACTATGGGTAGCTATGTTGTATGGAAGGGGACTTTTTGATGTGGAATGGGTGACAGTATGAAAGTGGAGGTATTGTTGGTTGTTGGTAGTTTTGATGTGTATTGAGGTACTGATGTAGCTGCCCATGAGGTGGAGATTGATGTAAAGTAAAGTGGCTTGTTGTGCTGAGGAGGACTAGGTGAAGCAAGTGGGGAAGAAAGTGTTGGCGTACTGGAGAAATGTGTAAGGCTGTCATCATCCTCAGTCCATTATGAACATGTCCTCAATGAATCTGAACCGGGCGAGAGGTTTGGGAAGTCGGGAAGGATTCCGCTAGATGGTCAATGAATAGGTTGATATAGGATGGTGCCATAGGAGTGCCCATTTCTGTAACACAGATTTGTTTGTAGGTGATGCCTTCAGAGGGAAAGTTGGTCCTGGGACTAGGAAGACGGTAGTAGGTTTTGAGTCAGTGAGACATTGGGAAAGATACTGTTCAATAGCAGCAAGGCCATGGTCGTTGGGAACATTAGTGTGGAGCGAGGTGGCATCAACGGCAACAAATAGGACACTGTGTGATAATGGAACAGGAACTGTGGAGTCAGTGAACAAAATGATTGGTGTCTTTTTTTGTAGGAGTTTATGTAGCGGGTAATAGGCTGAAAGACTTGGTCCAAAAGGGCAGAGAGATTCTCTCTCTGGAGGCACAGTTACCAAGGAGCAGGTGACGGGAATAGCAGTCACCTCAGTACTGAAGCATACAACAAAGAAAATGATAAAAGGGAAGCTGCTTGTGAGAAGGTGTCATTGCTGTAAATTGTTGACAAATAATTGACAGAAAATTTCAATGTGTATCAATTTTATCCTGGCAGAAGGCTAAATGAGTTACTTTCTGTAAAGATTTTTGCCTTGCTCTATTTATGTTCTAAAGTTTCTTCTTCTGTGACCTTTTCCTGGACTGATTAAACAAATAAAGTTATGAAAGAAAAACAGTCCAACACTGAAGCATTTAAGGTTGCTCAACATTTGCTCTTGGCAAAAAATGTGTGTTTTCTGTTGGTAGTATCATTGAAGAGAATCTGTAGCATCAGTCATTACAGTGGTATTTGATCAGCAGACATCACCAATTTATTATGTAAGCATTTGTATCAGAATGATTTGCAGTTTGTGTGGATACAATACCATTTAACCATTGAATAAACAACACTTATTGTTGCTGTTGGTTATTAATGGATTTGATTCTGGAAAATGAAATGGGCATTTGATATTGCAGTTGGTGAAAAACATGATATCTGTAATTTGACTTGGAGACAAAGTGGTTCAGTATCTAGAGCTTCATATTTTGTTGTGCTTTGTTGACTCATGTTAAAGAATTGCTGATTCGTTGTGTTGATAATGTTGCTAGTTGAGGCTTCCAGATGTGCCATACTGTGGTATGAAACCAGACCCATTATTTCGTGTAGAATTCTCCAACCTCGTCGGCTGCCTGCCCAGACAGACTGTGCCAGTTGGCATATTTCCCCCCCCCCCCCCCCCCCCCCCCCCAATTAAATGTGGTCTTAGTCATAAATTATTGGGAAATATTTTGTTGTAACATACAAGTCTTTAAGCTTGTTTATTAAATAAATATATGTATATTATGTGCTGCATTGTGCATTATTTGGAGTGAGATATGAATATTACCAACAGGTTTGTTGTCTTTGCCCTGCTGATACCATTTGTGCACCGTGAAGGAGGTCTTGGCCAGCAAGCTCGTGATGCCCTGTTGCTGTGCATGGCATTGTCAGCAACTGATGATAGTGTTGCCTCATACATCTCGACTCGTTCAAATGTTTGTCCGGTAAGCAGAAAAAAAATAATAACAAATATACAGTTTCTGGTATAGTGGGAAAATAGACTTTTGTACCATGTCTAGCATGTTATGTGAAAGGGGAAGAGAGAGAGAGAGAGAGAGAGAGAGAGAGAGAGAGAGAGAGAGAGGGAAGGAAGGAAGGAAAAAAATAGCGGTACTGGATTAGAAATCCTTTAAAGGATGGAACCAGCATGAGATTAATCATATGACACATTTAATTCTAATCAGTCGTACTGTTAAATGTTGATTTTGAACCATATTTTTTTCCTTCCTTTCAGGCAATAACCTGAAAATTAAGTAGCTCCAGTGTTATTAGGTTTTTACTATTTCAATGTTTGGACTTGTTTAATGCAGTAAAAAATAAAAAGATTAGAAACAATCCATTAACAGTTGTGTGGAAAATAAATTTTTCTTAGTTTCAGTGATTCACATATGGAATTTTGTGTGACATGTTGATGCTACAGAGAAAAAAAGGAGACAGAAATTCAAAAGAAACCACACAGTGAGAATAAAAATAAAGATACTAAAAGGATCTTGTTAATTTGGGGAACGTGTTGTAGAAGAAACAAGACATGTTATTTAATGTTTTATTGAAATCTGATGTATATAATATGTGGAAAGCTACTAAATGAAAGAATGACTCTACTTCATGCTAGAGCTTTTCCCTAACAGGTAATAAACTTCACATATCCAGGCTCCATTGAGGCCCTATTGACAGACAGCTGCAGAGAAGCCAAAAGTCCCCTGTCGGCTGGCATCGGAGAGTAAAGCCAGAAATGATCCTGGCATTGACAGGCACATCACAGGTGGATTCCTGCAGGTGAGGTGGCAGCTGCAGGGGGCACAGATGCCAGAACGGGACCCATGAGGGTCTCCTAGATTGGGGGTGGGGGGTGGGGGCAGGAGCTGGCTGAAGTAAAGAAGATTGTGCTCAGTGCGTAATGGCAAGGATCTATAAGAACTCAGAATATGTGTGAGTGCGTCTTGAAAACCTTGGACAAGGCCTTCAGTCTGTCCATTCGACTGAGGGTGGGACAGAGGTGCCCTGACATAGAGGATATTATGATTCAAGCAAAAATATTGAAAAGCCTGGGAGATGCGAGGGGTTTACTAGTTATTGGGAGCTCCAACGTTAGGCGTATTTGGAGCCGCTTAGGCAGATAGCTTTCAGTGCTGGAAAGAAAGCAATGTGCACTCAATATGTATGCTGGGGGGCCTCACCCAAGATATGGAGGCGGCCTTGCCTAGGGCTATCAGTGTGCAGGTTGCAGTCGTCTGCAAGTTGGGGCTCATGTTGACACCAAAGACACCTGTTGCATGGTTTCTGAGGCAATCCTCAGTTTGTGCAGGCGGCTCGCATAGGTGGTGAAGACTGCTTGCCTTGCACGCGGTGTGCAAGCAGAGCTTTTAATTTGCAGCATCATTTCCAGAGTTGATCAGGGTCCTTTCTTTTGGAGCAGAGTGAAAGGTCTCAACCAAAGGCTTTGTCAACTCTGTGACAGTCGTGGCTGCAGATTTATAGACCTGCGTTATCGTGTGGAGATTTGTAGGACTCCCTTTGACAGGTCAGGGGTGCACTTCACAAAGGAGGTGGGTACTTGGGTAGCAGAGTACTTGCATAGTGCACATGACGGTTATTTAGGCTAGGCGGTTGTTTGAAGTGCCCTAATGAACACTCACCAGTGGATTCACAGCAAGGGAAGTAAAATGTCGTTCAGAATAAAGACACTTCGACCATCATAATTTCATCAGAAAACTGTCGAAGTGTTTGTAATAAAGTATCTGAATATACTGCCCTCCAGGAAAGTTCTCGTGCTCAAATTATTCTTGGGAACGAGAGCTGGCTGAAACCTAAAGTGGAAAGCTCTGAGGTATATAGCGAGTCATGGAATGTATATTGGAAAAAAATATTAGAGGTCGTAGCAGTGGGAGTGTTTATTGCAGTTGACAAAAATGTTGTCTGTTGAGGGTGAAGTTCAGTGTGACAGTGAAGTCATCTGGTCGCATATAACAGGTGTAGGTGAAACTAAGTTAATAGATGGAGGTTTTTACTGGCCACCTGATTCTGCTCTCACAGTTCTAGAGTCATTCAAAGAAAGTCTACGGTCAAGAGCTCGTAAATAACCATATCATGCAATACTAGTTGGAAGCGACTTTAACCTACCGAGTATTGACTGCATGACATGCGAAATACTTTTAACGCACTTTCTGAACATTATCTTGAGCATTTAGCTGGACAGCCCATGTACAATGGAAATGACGTAGACCGTGTAGCTACAAATATGCCGGACATTATCGACAGTGTCAGTATAGAAATGGGGATTAGCGATCATGATGTCGTTATAGCAACTATGAGTACAGAACTTAATAAATCACTTGAGAAGGCTAGGAGAATGTTTCTGCTAGATACTGCAGATAAGCAATTATTAACATCTCACTTAGACACTGAATTGGCATCACTTAGTTCCAGTAAGATCATTGTAGAGGAATTATGGGCACAGTTTAAGCAGATTGTAAATCGTAGTGTGGAGAGTTATGTGCCTAATAAGTGGGTAAAGGATGGAGAAGACCCACCACAGTTTAGTGATGAAATTCAGCGGATGCTGAGGTAGCAGAGGCTATTGTACACTAGGTTCAAAGGGTTACGCACAAGTGAAGTTTGGTAGAGATTCAAGCGTCTGTGAAAAGATCTACGCGCGAAGCATACAACAACTACTACTGTCATGCCATAACAAAAGATCTGGCAGAGAACCCGAGAAAATTATGGTTGTATGTAAAATCGCTAAGCTGGTCTGAGTCTTCCATTGAGTCCCTTGTTAACAAGTCTGGTGTGACATTTGAAGTTAGCAAAATGCTAGCTGAATTTTTAAATTTCATGTTCAAGAAATCATTCACACAGGAGAACTGTGCAAACCTATCATCATTTGACCATCAACAGACGTACAAATAAGCATACCTGGCATAGAGAAACAACTGAAAGATTTGAAAACAAATAAATCACTAGGTCATATGGAATCCCAGTTCAGTTTTACAGAGTACTCTATGACATTGGCCCCTTAACTAGGTTGCATTTATCCTGAATCTCTTGCCCAGCACAAAGTCCCAAGCAACTGTAAAAAAGTGCAGGTGACTCCAGTATATAAGAAAAGTAAAAGAACGGACCTGCAAAATAACAGACCATTATACCTAACTTCCGTTTGCTGCAGAATCCTTCAACATATTCTCTGTTTGAATATAATAAGCTTCTTAGTCTCAAGGAAGTTTATGTCCATGAATCGGCATGGTTTTAGAAAGCGTCGCTCTTGCGAAACTCAGCTTACTCCTTTCTTACGTGATATACTGAGAACTATGGATGAAGGGCAACAGGCAGATTCCATATTTCTATATTACTAGAAAGCATTTGACATGGAACCCCATAGCAGGCTGTTAACGAAGGTATGAGCATGTGGAATAAGTTCACAGATATGCCAGTGGCTCAAAGACTGTTCAGATAACAGGACCCAGTATGTTGTCCTCGACGGCGAGTGTTCATCGGAGACAAGGGTATCATCTGGAGTGCCCCAGGAAAATGCGATAGGACCACTGTTATTCTCTGTATACATAAATGATTTGGTGGACACGGTGGGCAGCAATCTGCGGTTGTTTGCTGATGATGCCATGGTGTACAGTAAGGTGTCGAAGAATGTAGGAAGATACAAAACTACTTAAACAAAATTTCCAGTTGATGTGATAAATGGCAGCTAGCCCTAAATGTGGGAAATTGGAACTTAATGTGGATGAATAGGAAGAACAAACCTGTAATGTTCAGATACAGTATTGTTGGTGTCCTGCTTGACACAGTCAAGTAGTTTAAATATCTGGGCGTAACATTGCAAAGCAATATGAGGTGGATCCAGCATGTGAAAATTGTGGTAGGGAAGGCAGATGGCTGACTTCATTTTATTGGGAGAATTTTAGGAAAGAGTGATTCACCTGTAAAAAAGACCGCATTTAAGATATTGTTGCAGCCTAATTTTGAATACTGCTAGAATGTTTGGGATCTGTACGAGGTCGGATTGAAGGATGACATCAAAGCAATTCAGAGAGTGGGCTGCTAGATTTGTTACTGGT
Source organism: Schistocerca piceifrons (assembly GCF_021461385.2). Classification (NCBI taxonomy): domain Eukaryota; kingdom Metazoa; phylum Arthropoda; class Insecta; order Orthoptera; family Acrididae; genus Schistocerca; species Schistocerca piceifrons. Next base: position 450,311,000 of record NC_060144.1, on the reverse strand, counting down.
CTGTTTGAACAACATGTAAGTGTTATGGAAATGCTTCGGGAACTCAAATGGGAATCCTTGGAGGGAAGGCGACATTCTTTACCAGAAACACTATTGAGAAAATTTAGAGATCTAGCATCTGAAGCTGACTGCTGAACACTTCTACAGTCTCCAACATACATTGCGTATAAGGACCACAAAGATAAGATATGAGAAATTAGGGTCCATATGGAGGCGTACAGACAGTCGTTTTTCCCTTACTCTCTTTGTGAGTGGAACAGGATGGGGAACGACAAGTAGTGGTGCAGGGTACCCTTCACCATGCACAGTATGGTGGCTTGCAGAGTATCTGTGTAGATGTAGATGTGACTCTTCATAAAATGGCAGCAGTAAATATGCTTCTGACAAATCCAGTTTCGATCAATACCGTCCCACTGCCAATCATGAGTTGACTGTCACTGCTGCAAAGGCCGAGCTTGCCTGTTGGTTTCTTACTAACCACAAATGGTGTAACTGATTGAGTGTACAATATGGGTTCCATTACACCCAATCCTGTCAGCCTATCTAGCTCTTTTACTTGATCATAAAGTGCCAGGGGCACCAACCGGGCACAAAAAGAACAAGGTTGTACTATGGATTTGAGTCTGAATATGTGCCACATAATCTATTGTCTTGCCTAGCCCAGGTAAAAAGAGGATGGAATATTCCTTGCACAGTTCATCCCATTCTTGACAGGACACGAGATCAGCCACTAAATACACCAAATTGGTGACCATGAATCCAAATGTTGTGAAAGTATCCAAGCCAAAAAAATTTTCCGTAAAGGCACTGTCCATACAGGAATGTCAGTGATTGCACCACTGCCATGTATGTCGTCTCTGCCATAAACTTCCCAAAAACAGGAATTTGTCCTCGGCGATAACGGACAAGACAGCTTGAAGTAGGAGACAGCGGAGGGGAATGGAGTCACAGTTAAATGTCTCAATAATTTCCCGAATTGTCCCCAGTAAACAAAAATGAAAGTTAATGTTCAGCTGTGATCAAATATTACTCAAATGATAACTATTTTACATACTGTGGAGCACTGTAATGCCCGTGAGAGAAAGTATTGCTGCTGCACCATAATGTAAAGTAAATGCACCATGCCCCAGAGAGAAGATTAAGAGGTTTGAATATAGGGTATGGTAAAAATGTTAAAGGCTATATGACAATGGGCATATGTTAAGGGATTGGGAAAATGGGACAAGGATATGTTTTATGGAACTGGCAAATGTAACGTGGGTTCTGTGTTAAGAAATATGGAAAAGGATAATTCAAATATACATGAAAATCTGATAAAAAAGATAAAGATAATGTTATAAAGGTCTTTACCACCATAAACCATTACACTTATGCATGTTATACATCAGTTGTGACACGCTAAGGATCCATGACACCAGCTGCCGGTAGGCCAAATACATAGGTACATTCATAACTGCAAGAAGAAAAATCATGTGGTGAATTACAAAGTTTCCTATTATTATCCTAACAGGAAAATTCATGATTCACCTCATGATCTTTATCAGATGAATTGCCACAATTTATTGTCTGTCAGAAGAAGAAAAGTACTTGAATCTTTGCATAGACTGATGACTCATTAGAAATCCACCTCCTGGAATAGTGATGGTCAACTCTTATCATGTGGCATGACTGGTTAGATTTGTTCCTAGTTTTTCAAAGTGTTTGCCGGACAACAGTTTCACTAATACATTATATTGTCATGCATGACTCGAGAAAGATATGTAGAAGAATCATTTACAGGCATTGACATATAAGATATTTTATTATAAATGACATGGCACTATGTGAGTGCCAGTACCTTGTCAGTTTGCACATGAGCTTGCCCCCATCAGATTGGGCAGAATGTCTGCAAGGAACCCTCAGCACTTTTATTGTCGAAGCGGGGTCTAGAATTGGCCGTGGCCTGCAACCGTAAGTGAAAGGTTAAACACAGTGTAGGTTTATGCATGACCATGGCCTTAAACCTCAGATTTTTAACAAACATAATGGCAGTATTTAAAAAAGGACTGAGGTAAGGAACAAAAGAATTATAAAGATTATTGTAGTTGTAATAAAAAAAAAATTGTTCTCACTTCAGTCTATAGGCAGTAGTAGAACTGTTTCTAAAGGAAAAGAACAGATAAAAGAGAAAATCATGATTAAACACTCATAGAAATGAATAAATGGACAAAGTTGTTTGATAAGGCGAAAGTAACAGGTAAAATTTGACTATTAGATATTAGGAACATAAGACAAAAAGTTGACTTTCAGATATTAGAAACATAAGACAATGGGTAGATACTGTTGTAAAGGAAGCTAAAGGTGATTTGTCAGCTGAGCAACAAGGTTCCGTCAGAAGGCCACAGTCAACAGAATATACAGCTTCATTGTGCTACACAAAATATGCATTCTGGTCATGCACACACATGACCATAGTTGAAGAAAATGTAATCAAAATATACAGAATAGTAGGAAGGAGAATTGTTGTATGGAAAATGACATATGAAAAAATACAATGATTGTTTTGGGACCTTGTAAGTGTCAACTACAAATTCACAAAGAGTGTGAACTCCATGAGAGCTGTCTTTTAAGTTATGAACCTTTCAATCATTTCAATGTGATATTGTCCTTTACCCTTTCAATTTAAAGCATCTACAAGAAATACTACCCTTGGATGTGGAATGTCCACACCCAATAAGAACCATCATACTTATGGGGAGGGGGGGAACTCACTGCTCTTCCTGTATGCTAGATCTTGGGTGATAAGCCTTAACTAACACCACGTCCACCTCAAATTCATAAGTTGTAGCCTTCAAATTGTGATATTTACTCTAATATATGCCTTTTTACTTAATTTGTCTTCTAGAGATTCATGAATAATATGTGAAATAAAGAAAAGCTGTCCACTCACCTATAGCTGGTTGATTTATGGCACATAGAAACATGTAACAAAAAACAGTAGTCATACTAGCTTTCGAGCTCTTGCTCCTTTCTAACAAAACTACACATATTCACATGCAACCACATAGATATTCAAAAATGCAAACCCATGGCTGCAGTGAGACTTTAGAACGTGTGCATTGGGTGTCTATGTAGTTGTGTGTAAATGCGTGTATTTTTGCTAGAGAAAGAGCAGGAGCTTGAAAGCTATTCCTATGTGCCACACATCAGTCAGCTATAGGTGAATGGTTGTTTTTATTTATTTTATACATTATTACATCCAGGAATTTCCATTATTGGTAAACATTCATGTGTATTATTCCATTGTTGAATTGTACGATCTGGCAATTTAAGGACTTTAATAAGGGTTTTCCTATAAACTTCATATCTTAATACCTTCACTGGTGAAAGTCCAGTGGTTAAATGGTGTGATTAATTTAAAATTACTTGAAATTCAGTTATCGGTTGTGCTCAGGTAGTACAACAACTTGCAGCATATGTACGAGAAAGTCATCTAATTTCATTCATAACACTCTGAAGACAGATTTCGTTGGGGCGGTGTTTAGAAATTGTATAATGATGTATCCCTTCCTAGGTAAAATCTTCCTTAAAGTTACTGCTAACAAACTCTTAGACCATTATGTAAGTAACCTCCGAGGTTTTACAACATCTATAAAATAGTTTTTTAAACAGTTAATTCTGTGACAGTGTATGCTATCTTAATTGGATACACTTTGACATATTTAGATCAACACTGTATAGCTACAAGTATATAAGCAATTCCTTCTCTGCCTTTTGATAAAGGCCCAAATAGATATGCCACTGTTAAACCTTTTAATCCCTTTGGTATTTTCGGACACATCTTGTAACATATTGCTCTCTTCGTTATGCTCGGATGTAATTCACATGTACATAAAATATCCATTATTTTTCTAATTAAATTTTTGGAATAGTAGAACTTAAAAATGTAGTCTAATATACCTACATATTCCAAAATACCCATCATCTTTGTGGAAAAACTACTTGAGATCATTAATTGCTTTGCTGAGAATACATACTCTCCAGTGCTTTGAATTGTCACTTACTCTCCAAAATAAATTTTCTTCTCATAACAACCATTTGGTTTCACCTTTTTGAGACAATGTACCTTGGTCCCAAGGTGTAAGAATAGGACTAAAATATTCATCACATGTTGACCCATCTTTTATTTTCTGGGTTAGCAATCTTACATAATTAGTGGAATAACATTTTGATATTAAATTACTGTAAATATGGTTCCAAGTCTTTCATTTCTACATTCATTGGTCATATCTAATGATAAATCAATGTGTGCATCATGGGCTACATTTTGTGAGCCTTTTATGTAGTTAATTTCTAATTTAAATTCCTGTAAAAATAATACCCATCTCATTCATCTACTGCATATCAACCTACTTTCCACTAACAATGCCTGGCTGACAATCAATGGGTATTTTCAATTTGAGTCTGTGACAGAATTACAACCACTTAACACAATATTGTGCAGTAATATGTCAAGTGGTTGTAATTCAATCACCACCTGCCTTAAAGATAATGGAATACTCAAACAATTTATTGGGAAAAGGAGCAAAGGGGAAGTGGATTTTGGACATAGTCCTCAGGGAGAGAATCAGGATGTAGGTGTTGTCTTAAAAAAATTACAGTTACAGACATCTTTGAAAGAGCAGCCACTCTGAAATGTCAAAAGTCCAGTTTCATGGTGAGGCAAGACCCCTCTGAAAAATGGAATCATAATGTAATAGACGAATGTTCTAGAAGAAATGACTTGATGGCATCAAGAAAGCTGCCGGGACACAATGGTGCTTGCTAATAAAGAAGAAAGTGAAATTGGAGTGTGTGGTAGAGGCTTCGTCAAGTACATGGTGGAAAACAGCTAAAGTGGAAGAGAAATTAACAGAGGAATTAAATCTTTTACAGTATTTGGGGTTCTGACTCAGTTGAATGTGTTAATTAAAACTGTAATTTTTTGACTATACAATTTTATGATAAGGTTTTATCTTTCTATACATTTCCTGAAAACCACATAATGTCATTAAATAATGTTTCCACTGTCTTATCAGTTTATTTGTGCATAGCTATAATATCTGCCTGTCATAGTTTCAGTTTCATTAGTTTCTAATAGAAACTTCTCCCAAAATTTCACTTGCTTTTTGCCATGTCAGCTAACAATACTAAACAGGAAATTATTGATGATGCAATCAATTACTGTATTAACTGAGTTATTTTTTTCAAATGATTAATTTTACATTTTCTCATCACTCTTGTATTGAGCTGTATTTCACAGAAAATTTATAAGCATGTGTATTGAATTGTCTAGTTCATTTATGCTTATTTAACAGAAAATGTTAAAGCGTGACTGTCATATCAGACATAACCATGACTGGCAGGCTATGGCTATAAATATATAACATATTTGACACAAATAGAATAGTGTAAACAGACATTGTTAGGGTGTGCTTTGTTGTACAAATGAAATAATCAAAATGTACCGTCTGACAGTGTGTACCATCTGACAATAGAGATTGCTCTCTGAAATACACCACAAGTTGAACAATCGCTGTTCGATCTTTTATTTGTTTACAAATCTTTTATCATTGTTTTAATATAATTCATATAGATTGTAACTACACACTAACATATGATTGAACTTTCATTTCATATTCAAGTGCTACTGTCAGTTCCAAATATAGTCTGTTGATTGGCTAAACAGTGGAATTTATGACTTCTCAAATAATTTTCATAGGCTTTATGTTTCTGGTTAGAGTGAAACTATTTTTCTCCAGCAGCTCACTTTAGTATCCTACTGTTCCACTAAAGTTTTTCTGCTTACATATATATTGAACACAGTTACAGTTTTTCAAACAATGGAAAATCCAAGATGGAATATCAACAATATTAGGGAAAAGGATAGATTACTACTTACTATACAGATGACAACTTGAGTTGCAGGCACAATAAAAACTCTGTTACACATTTAGCTTTTGGCCAAAGCCTTCTTCAGAAAACAAAACAAAACACATTCAAACAAGCAGGCACAGCTCACACACACAACCCTATCTCCATCAGCTCTGACCAGAAATTCTGGTCAGAGCTGCAGGAGAAAGCAGTCGTGTAAAATGGCGACTATGACTGGAATTTCCAGTCGGAGCTGCTGGAGATAGCAGTCGTGTGTGCGTAAGGTTTGCCAGCTTATATGATTGTGTGTGTTTTTTTCTCTTCTGAAGGAGGCTTTGCACAGAAGCTAAATGTGTAACAGACTATTATATGTAAATGAGATTGTGTGCCTGTTTGCTACTCAAAATCTCATCTTTATGGTGAGTAGCAATCTACTCTTCTTCTAATACAATAAGGGTTTTTTTTATTTTCAAGAAAAAGGGGGTAATAAAAAAAAAGTGTTAAATGTTGTGTACTGCATGTTTCAGTCTGCAGATGTTTTTCGTCTTCAGAATGGTAATTCATCCTCATTTTCCATTTTTTCCAAGTTCCATTATGCCCAGCTTTTTCTTGATAGTACGAGGGCAGTTCAATAAGTAATGCAACACATTTTTTTTCTCGGCCAATTTTGGTTGAAAAAACCGGAAATTTCTTGTGGAATATTTTCAAACATTCCCGCTTCGTCTCGTATAGTTTCATTGACTTCCGACAGGTGGCAGTGCTGTACGGAGCTGTTAAAATGGCGTCTGTAACGGATGTGCGTTGCAAACAACGGGCAGTGATCGAGTTTCTTTTGGCGGAAAACCAGGGCATCTCAGATATTCATAGGCGCTTGCAGAATGTCTACGGTAATCTTGGCAGTGGACAAAAGCACGGTGAGTCGTTGGGCAAAGCGTGTGTCATCATCGCCACAAGGTCAAGCAAGACTGTCTGATCTCCCGCGTGCGGGCCGGCCGTGCACAGCTGTGACTCCTGCAATGGCGGAGCGTGTGAACACACTCGTTCGAGATGATCGACGGATCACCATCAAACAACTCAGTGCTCAACTTGACATCTCTGTTGGTAGTGCTGTCACAATTGTTCACCAGTTGGGATATTCAAAGGTTTGTTCCTGCTGGGTCCCTCGTTGTCTAACCGAACACCATAAAGAGCAAAGGAGAACCATCTGTGCGGAATTGCTTGCTCGTCATGTGGCTGAGGGTGACAATTTCTTGTCAAAGATTGTTACAGGCGATGAAACATGGGTTCATCACTTCGAACCTGAAACAAAACGGCAATCAATGGAGTGACGCCACACCCAGTCCCCTACCAAGAAAAAGTTTAAAGCCATACCCTCAGCCGGTAAAGTCATGGTTACAGTCCTCTGGGACGCTGAAGGGGTTATTCTGTTCGATGTCCTTCCCCATGGTCAAACGATCAACTCTGAAATGTATTGTGCTACTCTTCAGAAATTGAAGAAACGACTTCAGCATGTTCGTAGCCATAAAAATCTGAACGAACTTCTCCTTCTTCATGACAACGCAAGACCTCACACAAGTCTTTGCACCCGAGAGGAGCTCACAAAACTTCAGTGGACTGTTCTTCCTCATGCACCCTACAGCCCCGATCTCGCACCGTCGGATTTCCATATGTTTGGCCCAATGAAGGACGCAATCCGTGGGAGGCACTACGCGCATGATGAAGAAGTTATTGATGCAGTACGACATTGGCTCCGGCATCGACCAGTGGAATGGTACCGTGCAGGGATACAGGCCCTCATTTCAAGGTGGCGTAAGGCCGTAGCATTGAATGGAGATTACGTTGAAAAATAGTGTTGTGTAGCTAAAAGATTGGGGAATAACCTGGTGTATTTCAATGCTGAATAAAACAACCCCTGTTTCAGAAAAAAAATGTGTTGCATTACTTATTGAACTGCCCTCGTATTTAATGAATTGTGTCATGAGTTTTATCTCCAGTAGTACATCTGTGCCTTGAAGCAGAATTATCAGGGTGTATGCGGCCCAGGAGATCCGGGAAAAACCCGGGAATTTTTTCATCCGGGAAAAACCTGGGAATTTTTTCATCCGGGAAAAACCCGGGAATTTTTTCATCCGGGAAAAACCCGGGAATTTTTTCATCCGGGAAAAACCCGGGAATTTTGTAGAATTGTATGTTTGACGTGTAAGATCTGATACGCTGACAAAGAACTTTAGCCCACTACTGCTGAATAATACTGCAGCAATGAAACATAAATAAGAGAATAACACCAAAATAAATGTTTAGTTGCCTAGAGAATGTGTAATTTACACAATGCGCAGACCAGTTTGCCGACACCGAAAAGTGTCAAAGGCTTTAGGTTGAAGATTATGCAGTACGTCCGTAACAACTAACATGCATTCGATGTGTGTGACGGCCGGAGTGGCCGAGCGGTTGTAGGTGCTACAGTCTGGAACCGCACGACCACTACAGTCGCAGGTTCGAATCCTGCCTCAGGCATGGGTGTGTGTGATGTCCTTAGGTTAGTTAGGTTTAAGTAGTTCTAAGTTCTAGGGGACTGATGACCTCAGAAGCTAAGTCCATTTTTAACAGATCACTGGAAAATATTCCGAATAGTGGCTTGAGAAGCCTTACTTTCAAAGTAAATTTCCACGCAAGATGATTTATGTTACGTGTGAGAATGTGCAGTGAATTTCTTAAATCTCAGAGCGTTACAACTCTCATTCGAAACGTAACACTTGAGGATCAGCCATATGAAAAATTTCGGGCCCAGAAGATAAGTCATTTATGCCACAATTTAAAATTTTATCGGAACATTTGTATTTGATACGACTTAACGTGTAACACACGTTAAAAAAAGACTGAGCTTCGAGTTAGTTTTCATATTTAATGTCGTTCATTCATAGATAAAAAATTATGCAATCGATGGCAAAAAGTATAACTGACCTTCAAAAAAAAGTGCATAATGTGTTACTGGGCAATGTCACAGGTCTCTTCGTGTCAGAACCCTTCGGCTTTTCTGTTGTTGTTGTTGTTGTTGTTGTTGTTGTGGTCTTCAGTCCTGAGACTGGTTTGATGCAGCTCTCCATGCTACTCTATCCTGTGCAAGCTTTTTCATCTCCCAGTACCTACTGCAACCTACATCCTTCTGAATCTGCTTAGTGTATTCATCTCTTGGTCTCCCTCTACGATTTTTACCCTCCACGCTGCCCTCCAATACTAAATTGGTGATCCCTTGATGCCTCAGAACATGTCCTACCAACCGATCCCTTCTTCTGGTCAAGTTGTGCCACAAACTTTTCTTCTCCCCAATCCTATTCAATACTTCCTCATTAGTTATGTGATCTACCCATCTAATCTTCAGCATTCTTCTGTAGCACCACATTTCGAAAGCTTCTATTCTCTTCTTGTCCAAACTATTTATCGTCCATGTTTCACTTCCATACATGGCTACACTCCATACGAATACTTTCAGAAATGACTTCCTGACACTTAAATCTATACTGGATGTTAACAAATTTCTCTTCTTCAGAAACGCTTTCCTTGCCATTGCCAGCCTACATTTTATATCCTCTCTACTTCGACCATCATCAGTTATTTTGCTCCCCAAATAGCAAAACTCCTTTACTACTTTAAGTGCCTCATTTCCTAATCTAATTCCCTCAGCATCACCCGACTTAATTAGACTACATTCCATTATCCTCGTTTTGCTTTTGTTGATGTTCATCTTACATCCTCCTTTCAAGACACTGTCCATTCCATTCAACTGCTCTTCCAAGTCCTTTGCTGTCTCTGACAGAATTACAATGTCATCGGCGAACATCAAAGTTTTTATTTCTTCTCCATGAATTTTAATACCTACTCCGAATTTTTCTTTTGTTTCCTTTACTGCTTGCTCAATATACAGATTGAACAACATCGGGGAGAGGCTACAACCCTGTCTTACTCCCTTCCCAACCACTGCTTCCCTTTCATGTCCCTCGACTCTTATAACTGCCATCTGGTTTCTGTACAAATTGTAAATAGCCTTTCGCTCCCTGTATTTTTCCCCTGCCACCTTTAGAATTTGAAAGAGAGTATTCCAGTCAACATTGTCAAAAGCTTTCTCTAAGTCTACAAATGCTAGAAACGTAGGTTTGCCTTTCCTTAATCTTTCTTCTAAGATAAGTCGTAAGGTCAGTATTGCCTCACGTGTTCCAGTGTTTCTACGCAATCCAAACTGATCTTCCCCGAGGTTGGCTTCTACTAGTTTTTCCATTCGTCTGTAAAGAATTCGTGTTAGTATTTTGCAGATGTGACTTATTAAGCTGATAGTTCGGTAATTTTCACATCTATCAACACCTGCTTTCTTTGGGATTGGAATTATTATATTCTTCTTGAAGTCTGAGGGTATTTCGCCTGTTTCATACATCTTGCTCACCAGATGGTAGAGTTTTGTCAGGACTGGCTCTCCCACGGCCGTCAGTAGTTCCAATGGAATATTGTCTACTCCGGGGGCCTTGTTTCGACTCAGGTCTTTCAGTGCTCTGTCAAACTCTTCACGCAGTATCATATCTCCCATTTCATCTTCATCTACATCCTCTTCCATTTCCATAATATTGTCCTCAAGCACATCGTCCTTGTATAGACCCTCTATATACTCCTTCCACCTTTCTGCTTTCCCTTCTTTGCTTAGAACTGGGTTTCCATCTGAGGTCTTGATATTCATACAAGTCGTTCTCTTATCTCCAAAGGTCTCTTTAATTTTCCTGTAGGCGGTATCTATCTTACCCCTAGTGAGATAGGCCTCTACATCCTTACATTTGTCCTCTAGCCATCCCTGCTTAGCCATTTTGCACTTCCTGTCAATCTCATTTTTGAGACGTTTGTATTCCTTTTTGCCTGTTTCACTTACTGCATTTTTATATTTTCTCCTTTCATCAATTAAATTCAATATTTCTTCTGTTACCCAAGGATTTCTACTAGCCCTCGTCTTTTTACCTACTTGATCCTCTGCTGCCTTCACTACTTCATCCCTCAAAGCTACCCATTCTTCTTCTACTGTATTTATTTCCCCCATTCCTGTCAATTGCTCCCTTATGCTCTCCCTGAATCTCTGTACAACCTCTGGTTCTTTTAGTTTATCCAGGTCCCATCTCCTTAAATTCCCACCTTTTTGCAGTTTCTTCAGTTTTAATCTACAGGTCATAACCAATAGATTGTGGTCAGAGTCCACATCTGCCCCTGGAAATGTCTTACAATTTAAAACCTGGTTCCTAAATCTCTGTCTTACCATTATATAATCTATCTGATACCTTTTAGTATCGCCAGGGTTCTTCCATGTATACAACCTTCTTTCATGATTCTTAAACCAAGTGTTAGCTATGATTATGTTGTGCTCTGTGCAAAATTCGACCAGGCGGCTTCCTCTTTCATTTCTGTCCCCCAATCCATATTCACCTACTATGTTTCCTTCTCTCCCTTTTCCTACACTCGAATTCCAGTCACCCATGACTATTAAATTTTCGTCTCCCTTCACAATCTGAATAATTTCTTTTATTTCATCATACATTTCTTCAATTTCTTCGTCATCTGCAGAGCTAGTTGGCATATAAACTTGTACTACTGTAGTAGGCGTGGGCTTCGTATCTATCTTGGCCACAATAATGCGTTCACTATGCTGTTTGTAGTAGCTTACCCGCATTCCTATTTTCCTATTCATTATTAAACCTACTCCTGCAGTACCCCTATTTGATTTTGTGTTTATAACCCTGTAGTCAGCTGACCAGAAGTCCTGTTCCTCCTGCCACCGAACTTCACTAATTCCCACTATATCTAACTTCAACCTATCCATTTCCCTTTTTAAATTTTCTAACCTACCTGCCCGATTAAGGTATCTGACATTCCACGCTCCGATCCGTAGAACGCCAGTTTTCTTTCTCCTGATAACGACATCCTCTTGAGTAGTCCCCGCCCGGAGATCCGAATGGGGGACTATTTTACCTCCGGAATATTTTACCCAAGAGGACGCCATCATCATGTAATCATACAGTAAAGCTGCATGCCCTCGGGAAAAATTACGGCTGTAGTTTCCCCTTGCTTTCAGCCGTTCGCAGTACCAGCACAGCAAGGCCGTTTTGGTTATTGTTACAAGGCCAGATCAGTCAATCATCCAGACTGTTGCCCTTGCAACTACTGAAAAGGCTGCTGCCCCTCTTCAGGAACCACACGTTTGTCTGGCCTCTCAACAGATACCCCTCCGTCATGGTTGCACCTACGGTACGGCTATCTGTATCGCTGAGGCACGCAAGCCTCCCCACCAACGGCAAGGTCCATGGTTCATGGGGGGGGTTCATGGTTCTATAACATAGAAAAGACAAAGTGTTCTGGCATGCAGAGCAATACCAGTTCACTTCTTTTCTACTTTTTTTGCTGGTGAATTGTATCTTTGTCTCCGAACAGCTCTAACGTTCGCTACTACTTCTTTCTAACTAATTCTGTAAATGGACAACAGAAGGCAGCACCAGTCAAGAGATAGGTAGTGAGACATCCGTACCTTGCTCTCGTATGATATTAGTCCAGATTTAGAGCGATAACCTGTGTCAAGCGCGGCTACTATATTCCCCGCTCTAAAATTTACTTTCAGTAAGGACAAGGATGTATTTTACCTCTTCCATTCCTCAATTTTTCTGATTTTATTATTGTTTTTATTTAAATACAAAAGCTTTTGGTTTAATCCTTGTTAAAGACCTTTAATTACTTTCTTTAGTTTTAGAATAATAAGAGATTGTTTTTCCGTAAAGTATTTTGCGCATTTTTACAGTCTTTTCTTTTCGGATTTTTGTGTTGCTAAATTTTACCTCTGGTCTTTATTTTAATACTTACTTTCTTAAATGGTTCAAATGGCTCTAAGCACTATAGGACTTAACAGCTGAGGTCATCAGTCCCCTAGAACTTAGAACTACTTAAACCTAACTAACCTAAGGACATCACACACATCCATGCCCGAGGCAGGATTCTAACTTGCGTCCGTAGCAGTCACGTGGTTCTAGACTGAAGTGCCTAGAACCGCTTGGCCACTCCGGCCGGCCTTAATTTCTTAAATTAGGTTTGTTTTTCAAATATTTTTTAATCATGAAGGTTATTGTTTGAAATGTATATTTAAACATCTATGGGAGTTAGCAGTTTGAAATAAATAACACTATCATATTCATTTGTTTTAAAAACATTTTAGTTATTATTAGACAATACAACAAATAATTTAGAAGGAAGTACCATGTTTAACAACAAATACTGTAATTTAGGAATTGACTTTGGAGAATAGCTCACTTGGAGCTGTGTGCGAGAGTATTGAATCGTTCTGTAATAGATTCTCGCTCTATCTGAGCGTTTTGAATGGCCCCCTCAAGTTTTTCCTTCTTCTCTTTAAGTTGTCTTATTTCTGCATCAACAATCTTCCTTTTAGTCACTTGATCCTTTTTCCTGGATGACTCGTCGTTTCGATTTTTGAGGTCTTCAGCATATCGTTCTCGTGAGTTTCTTACAGAGTGTATAAGGGACTTTGTTATAGGCACCCCTTGGACTCCACCGTGTGTCTTGACTGCGTCGTACACCAGTCTTCTGCTCACTACAGATTGTTCCCTCATATTCTCAAAGAGGCACTCTTTGTTCACCAAGAATCCTCGCTCCGCAGCTGCTTGACTGTGCGACAAAGTGATCACGATTTCCATTGCTTCTGCAGCTAGTGGCACGTTGCATTCTGGTTCTTGAGACATTTCATCCAGAACTCATCCAGCCGTTGCTCCTTTTTGTTGAATGTTTCGAATTTTGTTTTGCAGTTATTCTTTACAACAGAAGTGTACTGCGCTTCTGCTTTATCGGCAGAGCCACTGTCCATCCAATTGCTCTCCACCAAAACCTGTAGAAAGGAATGAAATCGTTTGGGACCAGCCTCCCTGCACGCTATTGTGTGATCAAAGCACCTTACAGCTTTGTCAACCTAAAGTGTAGGGGAGATTTCTCCATCAACTTTGACACGAGCTTGATCATTCCTCGTCTGCATTCGTTCCGGAACTTAGCGATTCTAGGGCTGTGAGAGACCTGCACTTTCTGAACTCATTCTTGACGGTGAACCCAATCTTGACGTTGTTCACACCCAAAAGATTGGATTCTTTGTCCAAATTAACTGACGGCGAGATCTTCGTCGCCTGGACAAAATGTGTCATCGTTGTCTCCATTATCTCTGTCAAAGCAGTGCGGAGGAATGGTGCTAGCAGCCAATTGGATTGGAAATCCTTTAGGAAAGGTGTCAAGTCTCCAGCAAGAGTCTTGAAAAAGGCAATTTTCGGACCAAGTAGCTTGTCTTTGAGGTGATCCTCCACTACTTTATAGCTGGCACATTTTGGTTTGTTTTTTTCTTTCAGTTTTCCAACAAGTATTCGCCGAAATGGAAGCATTACTAGAGCTCGCTCAGCAAGTTCCACATTCTCCAGCCATCGGATCGCGCAAAACTTTAAGCGAAACAGTTCCGATTCCATTGTCGAAAAATACAGAGCTCTTCTGGCAGGGGCATTCATCAAAAGATTGTACAAGGCACATAAAAACTGAATTATCATCCACTGTGTTTCCTGAATTGCGGACTTAAAGGCGCCGTGAACAACGCGAAGCCCACATGTTCCAATTTCTAGTAAAACGGCGTCTACTGCTTCAATTTCTTTCAGAAATTTTTAAGTTCCCTTAAGAATGCGAAGTTGACGTTAAGGCCGTCCATCGACACTTGTAAAAGTTTTTTCATTGCTTTGCTGGGAATTTTTTTCTTGAAGGACTCTAGTAGCTTAGCTGCTGTCGAATTGCCTAGAAAAGCGGATGCGTAGTAAAGGGTGCACACTAGATTTTTTTTAATGTCCCAATAACGCACTAAAATGTCCATCTGGATTCTTTTGCACAGCTTGTTCAAAGATTCATCAAAACAAACAACAATCCTTCATGCGTTTACGAGGTCAGATTTAATTTCAGACTCAAAGAAGGGAGCTAGTCCATATTGCGCGATATAACCGATTTTGTCCTTTTGTAAACGCATGCTCTTGGCCACTTCACTGTCAGGGTACATTGCGGGGAAAAGCAACACGTCGTTCGCAGAACTACGCAGTGCCTTGTGTGAAACGATGCACTCCAAACACCACAGTATTTCCGCCTTTGTTACTTCGTCCTTTTTGTCATCTGATCAATTCCTCTCAGTTTATCCCTGGGTTTTGACATTGCAGTGAGATCCTCCTGCAGAGGCACAACAACTCTCTAGCGGCCAACGCCACTTGTCCCAGCTGAATCCGCAGATGTGGTAGTGGAAGTAGAATCTGTCTGCTGGGTTGAAGTGGTCGCCGTCGGTGGGATGTAGACGTACAAACTTTCTGTGCTTCTCATGGCAGATGCTGTCGCAACGTGCTTCTTGGATTTTGTCATGTGACTTGTAAGAGCTGATCTTCCCATAGTACGGATGTTAATGAGGGTCCCTGGACATAATCCACATTTAGCACTATAAAGGTCTGTGGGTACATTCACCAACCAATCCTTGAATACTGAATCTGAAAGCCAGCTATCCTGAAAACCAATTGACATGGTGCAGTCGTAGTGATTGTTGGTGGGCAACCTTTATGGGAGAAAGAGGAACAATGGATGTAAATAAGGCTGTGCCTCATTACTACGCATAATGAAATAAAACACAATGTGTGTTACCTACCTTGTCAGTTTATAAAACTTTGCCCCGCACTTGCGCAGAACTGAATTCAACAGATGAGCCGAGCACATTGACTACTGACAGACTGTGATTTGAAAAGCGAGCGAGGCAAGTGTGACAACAATGTCTCTGCCAAGCCACAATCAGCGTTAATTATGATATTATTAGTAGTGCTGTGTTTGTTGACCCTTTAAGAAACTATGAGTGACAAGACTTATCAACCAGTCTTACTCCAGTAATCTGTTGCAAGTTTCTAGCTAATTTTACATGTACAGTACAGCACCTCAATTGTAAAGACAAAAGATATTAAGGCCACCGCACTCATCGACCAAAGTTCTGAAGGCTTCGCCACCTTTTCGTTCCAGCTTATTCCCTATCATGAGGCTTCTCTCTCTCTCTCTCTCTCTCTCTCTCTCTCTCTCTCTCTCTCTCTATCGGCTGCTATTGGTTACTTACTCTCGTCTTCCATCCACGATTTCTAAGTTATGAAGTCTGCCGGTTACGAACGACTTGGCCTCCCAGTTACTTTACAGCTGAGGTGCTCTACTATATGTAAAATTTCCGAAGTGCTTTAGGACTTGGTAGATCTTCTGTTGTACATATACTGATTTTAATTTAAAGTCTAGATTCTGTACCAGTGAACATATTGATTGACTTGTAGAGGAACGATTTACCCACTTAATTTTAAAATATGGTTTTACTTGACATCCAGTATATTGATAATGTCGCTTTTTGTATATCCCTCCGTACCTAGAAACGTAATAAACGCTGTTGAGCTGTTATTGTTGTCTTCACCTTATGTTTTCTTGCTGTTCTTTGACGTATTTGCAAGCCCCCTCTCCATATTTTTCTGCTAATCAAGTCTGCAGTAAAGGAAACACTCTGGATGATAAATCAGTTTGTACATGCCTTGTAAAACCTATTTAAGGATTTCCATTCTGGAGTAGCTCTTTATATTTGGACCACGGGGTCGGAACGGGTGCCCTTGAAGTTTTGCATGATCCGATGACTGGAGAACTTGAGTGCACTCTAGTAACTGCTTCTGTATTTGCAAATGTTTATTGCAACGATAGAGCGCAAAAACAACCCGAAATGTGATAGCTACACGGTAGTCTATGATCGTCTGAAGAACATGCTACTCGGCTCAATAAACTCGTATTTCAAGACTCT
The DNA here is from genome assembly GCF_021461385.2 of Schistocerca piceifrons. Classification (NCBI taxonomy): domain Eukaryota; kingdom Metazoa; phylum Arthropoda; class Insecta; order Orthoptera; family Acrididae; genus Schistocerca; species Schistocerca piceifrons. The sequence goes on along the minus strand of NC_060144.1, from coordinate 450,294,211 downwards.
TGCTCCAGACTTTTCTTCTTTAATTATTGACCAACTTACGTAATGTTTTTGTTTACCAATTACTTGCCAGCTAGCATTTTCCTGTGATACTGTCCGACGTTTTTTTTCTCTTTACATATACCAAGTTATATTTTTTGGCATCGGATTTATAAACAGCAATTGTTTTATTTGTATTTAATCACGGTAACAGCGGCTGTATTATTATGGCGTTTCACGGTGTTGGGATTTTGAGCAGGCACGTAACGGTGTTAGCTGCTGAAAGCGATGGCTCGTCTTTCATGTGATAGATTGCTGGCTTGGTCACCTCACCTCACCTTGCCTCACCTCACCATCTCAGCTCGCAGCAATGTCTCTTCCCACTTCATCCAGTCACTGGATCGCTTTGCATTGACCAGCTGACGCTGTGGTGACTGCTCCTATTATGTCCCATCCTTCATTGCCACTCCAGTCCCGGTCAGGCAGAACGCAGAATGCTCTCAAAGATCCCTAGACCTTGCTGTGAGTGCTCACAGCCTTACGCCAGTGAGTGTTTAAATGTTGTACAGTGTATTCGGAGTTTCGAATAAAAACAATGTAAACGTTGTTGCATCACTCTACTAGAAAACATGACACCGACTACAGCTAAGTATAAACTTCACTTTGTAAAGGTTCTCCTAAATCGCTGCAGCCATGATCACGAAATAAAAATTAAATAAATTGTGTTATTGGAAAACGGTTTATGGAAAGGTTAGGGGTTTTATACTTCCGAGCACTTTACGAAACAAAATCCAGAAAAAAAAAAAAAAACAACGTGTTTTGGAAAGATCTTTGATTCACATCGCCATTTGAACTGCATGTTTGCGTAATACGAAAGTATATGTACGAAATACATTAAATACAGAAGTTTAGTTTCCGAAGCATTCTTAGGTTCCTGCCTAACCCATGCCCTCTGAGAAAAAACAGCAAAACATTGTTAATGCCCAATATTGTATGTGAAAGTTCAGCTTTTCGTGAAGATATAGTGTACTTACATTACTTTAGCTTCTTAACAATGATGCTGCTAGTGGTTGAGTACATAACATGTCGTATGCACTGAACGAGGCCAACAAGAAAGATAGGCCGCAGCGCGTACATGAAGAAGAACAGTCTGAGCTCGCTCGTTCCCTTAACTCAGCAAGAAAAATGCGTATCTAAATCTTTTAACTCGCAACCGGGTGCGTGCATACTAACAAGAATTGCATCTTGTACTGGAATCTGTTATTATGAAGTCTTACTGATTACTGTTCATACAACAAAATTTAAAATCCATTCTCGATAGAAATGGTATAACCGCTCGTTTATAGCATTTAGTCTCTTCTTCGTAACAGTTCTCCTTTCGTAGAAAATGTGGTGCCTTACGCAACTGATAATCATTTTGGCATGATTTTAATTGCCAAATTAGAGCCTGTTAGTAGGCCTACGGACTTCCTATCATTGTAGGACTAATAATAGTGGATTCCAATAGACGATGCATTTCTCTTTCGTACATACACATTTAGTTACGAGTTAACCGGTGTAGAAACGCACTTTGCTGAGTTGAGCGAGCTCGGCCGACCTTTGTAACGCACGCGCCGCGGCCTGTCTTTCTTGTAGGCCCCGTGCTCTGAATAACAGCCGTCATTGTTCAAATGTGTGTGAAATCTTATGGGGCTTAACTGCTAAGGTCATCAGTCCCTAAGCTTACACACCACTTAATCTAAATTATCCTAAGGACAAACATACACACCCATGCCCGAGGGAGGATTTGAACCTCCGCCGGGACCAGCCGCTGCCGTCATTCGCTAGCGAGATCACGTGACATGAGCTATGACTGGCTGAAAAAAGGGCATCGCTCAATGCAATCTCTATTTTAAAGCTTCGGAAGCTACCGTGCTGTAACTTGTGGAATTTGTGTATATACTTTCGCAATACGAAAATAAACTCTGTCCCTATTGTCTCGCGTCAAACATCTTTCCAAACGCATTGTTTTTCCTGTTTCCTAAAGTGCTGGGCCGTCCTTCGCTAGTATAAGACCTTCACGATTCAAAGGACTGATAGGTTTTACAGCTCCGAGGGAAAGTATATTGTTGCTTAACACGGATGTATTTTCATCCGATTTATACATAATTTCATCTGGGAGAAATTGTGTTTTTAACCGGGAAATCCGGGAATTTTTTTTTTCTTGTCCACATAGACACCTTGATTATGCTTTCATTGGCAACCTTCCAAATGAGAGAAGAGTCATGAAGTTTTAATTATTATTGTGAAAAAATAAAGTTACCTAATAAAGTTTTCATTTCTTTGCGGATAGATGTTTTCGAAATCCCAGTGCCACTGTACTGTGACATGCCTTTAGAGTGTCGAAACAAAATGTCACAGCTACAGTTACCACATTTGGAATGCAAAAATGAGGACACATTATTTTAAGATGAAAGTACAGGCATTTCCATATTTTAAATTTATTACAAAAATAAATAATAAAAATAAAAATATTACACACATCACTAAAGCACCAAAGGAACTGGATAGGCATGTGTACTCAAATACAGATATATGTAAACAGGCAGAATACGATGCTGCTGCTATATAAGACGACAAGTGTCTGGTGCAGTTGTTAGATCGGTTACTGCTGCTACAATGACAGGTTATCAAGATTTAAGCGACTTTGAACGTGCTAACAATGGGACACAGAATCTCTAAGGTAGCAATTAAGTGGGAATTTTCCCATATGACCATTTCACAAGTGTAGCGTGAATATCAAGCATCCAGCAAAACATCAAACCTCCGACATCATTGCAGTCGGAAAAAGATTCTGCAAGAATGGGAGCAGCTACGAATGAAGAGAATCGTTCAACATGATAGAAGTGGAACCATTCTGCAAATTGCTGCAGATTTCAGTGGCGGGCCATCAACAAGTGACAGTGTGCAAACTATTCAATGAAACATCGTGAATATGGGCTTTTGGAGCCAAAGACCCACTTGTGTACTCTTGATGACTGCACAACACAAAGCTTTACGCCTCACCTGGGCCTGTCAACACCGACATTGGACTGTTGATGACTGGAAACATGTTGCCTGGTCAGACGAGTCTCATTTCAAATTGTATTGAGCGGATGGACGTGTATGGGTGTGGAGACAACCTGATGAATCCATGGACCCTGCATATCAGCAGCAGACTGTGCCAAGTCCAGCAGGACGATGTGACACCCCACACGTTCAGAATTGCTACAGAGTGGCTCCAGGAACACTCTTCTGAGAATAAACACTTGCGCTGGCCACCAAATTCTCCAGACATAAACATTATTGAGCATATCTGGGATGCCTTGCAACGTGCTCTTCAGAAGAGATCTCCACCCCTTTGTACCCTTATGGATTTATGGACAGCCCTGCAGGATTTATGGTGTCAATTTCCTCCAGCACTACTTCAGGTGCTACTTCGAGTCCATGTCACGTCGTGTTGCGACACTTATGCGTGGTTGCGTGGTGCCCTACACGATATTAGGCAGGTGTACCAGTTTCTTTGGCTCTTCAGTGTACCTACACTACCTGAGATCCGTGTTCTGTGTGTATTTTTCATTGGATCAAATTTTTTTAAAGTTCCCTTTGTTGCCAAAAAATATTTAAAAAGTTTTTGCAATTCAAATGTCTAAAATTATGTTTCACTACTGCAATCCCTGTTAAGAGTTCCTCTGTCAGTCCATTTCTTTTCATTGTCCACTGTGCGTGTAGAAAGCTCAACCAGCTTTCAACACAACTCCGTTATGGCCTGGCACTTTAAAGAAGACCTGCCCAATTTTAATTACTTCACTAAACTGTTCTTCACTATTATGCCAATCAGTATTATTTCTTCTAGCTTGGCTCAGATTTTCCAGACTTTTTTAAATCCTAAAGTTGATCAAAGCAATTTGCATTATCAATTTCAACATTTTTATCCAACAAAAATTTGATAGATTCTTCCAAGTAAGTCCATGATACATCTGCAAAATCAAACCACTTAAAACAAAATTCAGTAAACTGTTGCATCCACATATTTAGTTATTCTTAAAGTCCATCATAGAGGATTCCAACATTGTACTTAAAATGCTTCACCTCTGATGCATCATTGTAACTTCATTTTTCATCTGAACCAGTGATTCTGTCACACTCGGAGATTAAAATTGTAATTTTTTTTCTGTGTTGAAGAGCATCCCAAGGGGAATCTAGTATATGCATCACATCAATAAGAGAGTTTCCTTGGTTTTTCTAAGCTAATATAATTATGAAAAATGCCAACTAAAGACTGGATATACCACAAGTGTACCTCATCATTAGAACCCATAAAAGAATTTTTGAAAATTGTTGGAGTTTTGTTTTGGGGTAGGAGGAAGGATTTCAGAGCAGGAAATGTCTCGATCTGTCCCTAAATAGTTGGGTATAGTGACAACCATCATGTCTTGCTATGTCTGAGAACTCACAAAATTTCTTTAGCAACTCACCACAGACAGTACGTATTGAAAAGTGGTTATGTATTTTCATCATTTAACCTTGTAAGTCAATTTCAAGGAGGTCAGTTCCATGCTGAATGCAGTTCTTAAGGACATGAGCAGAACACCGTGCTCCAAGCAGTACCTTGTAAAGTGTCTTGGAGGCTAGAAAAAACATTTTTACCATCACCTCTTTTAATACTGCCGAACATTGTGTTACAGTTACCTGCAGCAAACTTCACACCTTCTGCATGGTGTCTGTTCTTTCATACATCACACATTCATATAATTGATTCTCCTAGATGGGCAATGCATCCATCTTCTTGAGTGCAATTGCACAAGTATGTCCGATGTGCTGCGGGAATCTCAGAGTAGCAAGATTGGAGGAAAGGGACAGAGACTTGCGGATAGGTGGTGCTTTGTGGGAATGTGTGTCAGCCGTGAGGTGTGCCGTGTTAGTCCACACAGTTGCAATAACACTGTCTCCTGGATGGATCAGTGGTCAATGCATCTATCTAGTAAGCAGGAGATCCTGGGTTCAAATCCAGGTGCGGGACACATTTCCACTTGTTGCCGCTGACTCTGCATAATGTCCCAATGCAGCTGACATCAGTAATCCCTTTCCTTTCCTTTCCTTTCCTTTCCTTTCCTTTCCTTTCCTTTCCTTTCCTTTCCTTTCTCCATTCCCTTCCCCCTCCATAAATTTACATAACTATATTTCTTTGTCTTCAGGTGGACTTCCGATATGCTGGTGCCATTATATGATATTAATACTTAGGTCCCTGGGCAACAAACCATACATTCTGCTCTCCATTGTTCTGTACTGGGACAAAAGCGTGTATATTTTTCTCAGAGTTTATCCATAAATGTGTGTGTCCTCTTCAGCATGATGAGAAATTATCAAATTATCTTAAACAACAGTGAAACAAAGAATGATCAAAATGAATTGTTCAGTAATATAAAAATATCTTAACTTACAAAATAAAACGCCATGTCTATGCCATAGGCTATATTTTGAAAATCATGAAACTTACCCATTAAGATGGCTTGCTGGGAAAGGCCATTAAGGTGACTTACTAGGAAAGGAATATGTAATGTGAATTCATCTGGCTGTGTCTTCTTTACAATTTCACTAAAAACACATGTATCACACAAAACCAATTACTATTAAGAGAAAACTATCACAGATAAGGAACTTGGGCAGCAGAGCTATATCTCTAAGCTAAAACGATTGAGAGCCTGTGTACCAAAGAGCATTTCTACAACTCTGTGATATTTCTTATATCATTAGAAATATGTCTAAGGGTGTGTGCTGCTGTGTTATTGCTGATAAATGGAGCAGTCTCCAATTTCAGTAATATAATGATTTCAGTGTCACAAAAATTGCTTAATGGGAATAACAGTTTTTGCAGTTGTATATGTATGTATCGAGAAAGTATTTTGCACACTACAGTGATTGTTCCAGTAACAAGAAAGCAACAGTGTTCATTGCAAACCACACTACATTTTCATTATGTTATATTGAGGTAGTTAGCTAAATAAGCACCTTCAAAACATGTCAAATGTTATTCCATTTATAGTGCAGAGGGGATTTTGTGTGTTAGTGCCATATGTCAAAAACTGCAACAAACTAAATAAATACTAACAAGTAGTGTAAATCTGTGATTTCCCTCAGGTGCTGGCAACAGGTCTCAGTGGCTTGTACTCACGCCTGCCACGTAAATTGCTGGTTGCAACTGATGACTGGCATCGTCTAACGCCTGACGATGTTGATGCCTTGCCAGAGCTGTCGGCATTCCTCAATTCAGTTGAATTCTGTAATGCTGTTGTACAAGTTGCTCACCCAACAGTAGGAGCACAGCTCCTTGAATTCTTACAGCAAGGTTTCCTTGTACCTGTTCTAGGTCCTGCATTATTACAGGTAAGGGTTGCTTGAACCCAGCTGTAATTTATATGGCTGGGCTCAGAGTAAGGATTACATTGTACTGAAATTGATGATCCTGCTGTAGCTTACATTTATATCTTTTGACAATTATTTAATTTCTTGTATCTCTTTTTTTAAGTGATCTGAAATAGTCGAAATGAATATGGAAAGAACTGCATGATATCCAGAAGTGTTCAATGAAAAAAACTTAATATAGTGTATAAGATGAGATTTAATGTCATCAATACTGCTAGAACAAAGAACAAAAACTATGTATAAGATTGAATGTACAGCGTTTATGGGCATTTGTATACAGAAAAAGAGTTTGGAAACCACATGTTACAGATATCCTAAAAGACTTAAATTGTACTCCTTCTACCCTTAATACCTTCTGTACTTAATTTGGGGGCAAAAATTCATAAAATTTGCATACACAGCATATTTTTATTCATTAATATCATACAGAATAATTTTCTATATGAGTTCTCATGCACACACACTATTTGTTGTGCAGCAATCTGCAGTAAGGATAAAATTTGGTACATTTTCTTAAATTTCCAATAGACAACCTTTGAATTGACAATGTATAATAACTCTCACAATTCATTCACTTCATTGTGAAGTTTGTCTTTAGCAAATAGCCGATTATTTTATAAACAATAAAAAAAATTATATATCACTTGGAGTAAAAATCATCTCTATGATTTATAACTTCAACTTTCTAATGCCATTCCTTTTTGAAGGTATCAGATGAAAATTGCCATCCAGTTTAAAAATAAACTGTAGAACTTTAAAACTTACTATTAAGCCTGCTCTATTAAGTATAGAAATTTCTTCACTGATAAGTAGCACACTTATGTGCACTAATAAGTCGGATGCACATTATTAAAACAACTTTTTCACTCTCCAAAAATAGCATTCATTTCCACTAGAATTATGTTATTGTCAGAATTCCCCTTGCTCAAATGAAACTTATTAGCTAGTGAGGTCTGATCCCTTTTGGGTGTCAACACAAGATGTTTGAAAGCTATAGAAGTCAGTATGCCACTTCAGCCATTGAAAATAAGCATACAACAATTATCTTTCGATATTTCTTAATGCTCACAATACAGAGATTCTAAAACTGTTGCCCTGATTTTTTTGCGTGGGTGGAGGGGGGGGGGGGGGGGGGGGGGGGGCAAACCTGAAAATGGTCTCTCATTCAGATCGTAACTGGCATATTGTTGACAAATTTTACCCAATCACGTCACACTTGACACTAAGATTGACATTACTGTGATAGTCCAAATAGCAAATTATGAGACAGTGAAGATGTATGTTGATTTCCCCACTGAATTACAGGGTATGATAGACAGTAAACATAATTTTAAGTATGAATTGGCATCAATTTCACTTGAGGAATAAATAGAGAAATGTTTCAATGAATGTGAACCATAGAATGATTAACAACTAATTTTCAGTTATATATTTAGAATGTTTTGCATGTTCAAGGTTAAGTAACGGCTGAAGTCTTTACCATGAATAGAGTGTTGCAGATGTGAATACTGAATACTTTCTGTTGGTTAGGCCATAAATTTATTTCCATGTATAAATTTTGACAAATTGTAACAGTTCATTTCCATAATTTATAAAATTTATTCCTGCATTCATATTTGACAAATATAATTGTTTATTAGAAATGATAATTATGTGTGAAAGTAAAATCATTCATTACTAAAATATCAGTACATCCTGAGCAATAAATAGATAATGGGATGTGGTCTGACCACCACCACCACCACCACCACCACCACCACCTCTACTGTACAGAGTATGTATTGAATAGTGGATAGACATAATGAAAAGTGATGTGGACACGTCTGGTACTGTTTCCTTGCCTTCATTAAGCCTTATTTGATTTTGGAGGGCCATCTTTGTACCATTCTATAAGCTACACATGCACTATGGGTTGTCAATTGGCAAGCACCTGTGAAAATTATTTAATCCTGGTTAGGTGTACGTTTTAAAAGCACTAGAGTTTCTGAGCTGTGGTTGGTTAGTACCAGTAGTTTTTTTATTATTGGAACCTTTGGGGATGCCACGTCTATCATTGCTCTGTGCTACAGAGGAAAATTGGGTCATAGGGAATGGGGAATTTCGGCTTAATTGCTCAGATCTCAAAGATAAAATAAAAACCATATTTGAAGTGTACTATATGCTAGTGAATGGATGATGCCTACCTCATCTGAAATGCTTGCTTTCAACAATTAAAACATATATAGTTCTACAAAATGATCAAAAATTTGTTTCCTCCCTTGATACCTTCTGGGTTCCTCTGCATCCTAGAATACTTTTAATGTGAGTAGATATCAGGAAAGAGATGCTGTGGGTTGAAATTCAAGTCAGGTTTGATATATACCCCTTGCAGTATGGTGTCACCATGTCTGGGAATTGTTGGAAAGTGCCTAGTTTGGTTCTTTTAGACATGTAGGTGAAATGGAACAAACTGTGGGGGTAGAAGAGGATCACTAATAATCTTAGGGAGGGCACTTGAGCAGCTAATAACGGTCTCTACTAGGGTCAGAATAACATATTACTTGTGACCAAAGGCACAAAAATGCATGAAAATTGGTGTTCCAGAAATTCAAAAGAGAGGAGACTAAGACATGAGCCAGGAATTTATTTTTGTGAGTCTGATCTGCTGAACCATTATTTGCACTTTTTTCTCCCCCCCCCCCCCCCTTCCTGCTGGGCTTTGCTGCTAATGAGACATTGAGTGGTATGTGCCTCACTGCCTGACACATTTACTAATTGGCGAAGTGAATAATGCTATCTGCAAACACCATGGGGGAGAGAACTATCCTTTTTCAGTGAAGCTGACAACTCCAAGCCCATGAAACATTTATAACATATGTACGTCCGTATTATGTAATGGCATTCACAGGCATACAACAGCTTGAACTAGATGGTGGAGGAGTGGACTGCATGTACTAATTTTAAATATTCTGCTGAGAAATCAGTATGAGTTCTCTTTAACTGACTGTTTCGTATTTTTATTCATTCAGAAATCACGATGAGAGACATGATTTTAAATTTCAGAAAACCGCTGAGATTTCTGTGCATCTTGCAATGGGAAGCTTACCTGGTTGCCACATCTTAGACATCTGTAAACTTGGATCCTAAAAGTTCTCCATATTTTAAAACCACCTTGGCTTCTTCTCGCAAAGTTATTCTAGATTTAACATATTAAAAAAAGAAAACATTCTCTGCACAATGTTTAAACCATATTTGATTGTATTACAGGCAAGTACCACAATTTTATTACATTGTATGGGTGTAAACAATGGGACAGGACCTTCATGGTTGCTCAGCAATTTTCCTTGAGCATGTTTTCAGGTGCTGCCTGTTAGAGCCACTCATAGTGCAGAATTAAATGTATTGTAAAGAGTTAGCAACAGATAGGTGTGACAGGCAAACTTTTTCTTGTTTGCTCAATTTCCTTGTGCCCTCCACATGCAGGGAAACTGATTGCGATGACTTACGATTCTCTTCTTCTGCTACAAAAGTAAGAGATGGCATTCTGTTAGATACAATTTCACATTGGAATCGAGGGAAATAGAGAAAGTGGCTTAGCAGCTACACTACTGCTCATTAATTTCAATACTCCCTGGTATTTCAGATTTACAACACAAATCAAGTGTTATTTCTCACAAAATATAATTATATTAACTTCCACATATATAATACAATCACAATCATTATATTTTACTTTCATCAGAGCAACCTCCTTTGGATTTAATGACCGCCTCACAAACTTGAGGCATGCAGTCAATCAGTTTTTGTAGGTATCTTGAATCTGTACAATTCTACACACCATTAACGGTATTCCAGAAATGTTCCTTGCTGGATATATTAACTTCCCTTATATGTCTGTCCACTTCATCCCAGACTATTTCAATGGGATTACAATAGGAGCTTTGGGACGGCCATACCATATCATTCAGTACTTTCTGTTTTTCCTTTGATGTGATGTAGTTCGTACAGTATGTGGACTGATGTTTTGGGTCATTATCCTGTTGTGAGGTGAACCCTTTCTCTATTAAGCGCAATCCACTTTGTATTGCATCATACTGAAGTATGCGTTGGTACTGCTTCTGATCCATACATCCTTCTATTTTCACAGTGTCGCCAACTCTATCCCTGGAAAAACATCCCCAAACTGTAATAGAACCTCCGCTATGTTTAACTGTAGGTAGAACACACTGCTGGGCTACCCTTTCCCCTACAAATTGGCAAACAAATATTCTACTTCTGGTTCCAAAAATCTTGTATTTTTATTTATCGGTGAATAACACCTTTGTCCACTCTTCCAGTGTCCAATTGTAATGTTTTCTAGCCCATTAAAGTCTCTTCTGTTTATCTATGGGTCTAAGAAGGAGTTTTCTTGCAGTCACACATCCTTTCAAGCTGGCTTCAGTCAGTCTCCTTTATTACTGTTGGAACAGATATTGTTGTCCTGTTCATTTCTATCAATTCTGCATGAATTGGGGGCACTGTTTTGAATCTATTTCTCCTACTGGTAATGCTGATATATTTATCATCACTTTTAGTTGTTTTAAGAGGTCGTCCTGGTCACGGTATGTCCTTATATCTAACTGCTGTCTTCTGGCAGTGAAGAGTATATTGCACTCCCCCCTATAGACACACTACACTGTTTCACAATTTGGCGAATAGATAAACTTGCTTGGCTAAGTGCTACAACTGCAGCACATTTTTCTATGGATATCTCCACTCATGGAGCCGTATTAGCGATGCACACACTGCAGTGTCACGAAGGAACTGACGTGCAGGAACCACATTTTATATTTCGTAGCAGTGCTTGCCATTCGCTATGGACATCACATCACTACAGGGAACAACGCAGGTGCACCAAATGTGGTGTCCATTGGCAAACAGGTAAATAAACATGTCAGATAGGTACATAATGCTTATGTACACAACATTGTTTGTTGGATACTGTTGTATCTCGATGACCACAAATAAAAATCATGACGTGTACAACTGTTGTACTATTTCTTTGCTTCCTCAATCGTACCCATGGTTTTAGACCTTATTTACAGAGAACTAGATGTCATTTATAGGGTGTATTGAAATTAATGAGCAGTAGTGTATTTTGCCTTCTGGCTGTTTGCCTGTTTTCCAGTGGAAATAACCAAAAGTTGTATTCAGTATGAACTGTCCATCTATCGCATTCTTAGTTCTGATTGTAGAGATAGAGGTCACTGTCACTGTGTCCTATCTGTATGAAGTAGAAGAACCCACTTGTTACTGATGCCTGTGAAATTTGCATTTCAGTACATAATATTCTAATGGAATACTAAGAGAGTGATCTGTGTTTTATTATTTTGTGATTTTCCGAGACATTTGGCTATACTTTGCAGTTGAAAGAATTACTGTATTGGAGAGTGGCTGGTTCATTCATTTTTAGTTTAGTGGTCAGATAGCCATGCATATCTCGTGCAGTGTTTTTGTCTGTTCTGTAACAAATTCTGTACTTATTCTATAAAAGTTAGAAGAACTAACCTAACCTAAGTTTTTAATGTTTTGTGTGTGTTTTAGGGAGGTATTTTAACATATTTGCTTTACTGTGTATATGTTTAACTTTTATTCATTCTGAATCATACTTTTCTCTCAAGTATTTTAATATGGGCAGTAGAGACCCAGATTTTTGATGTTCAGATATACTGGAGTTGTCATCATCATAACTTGTTAGTAAAACATATATGTTGATACTGTGTTCTTTAATTTAGGATGAGTAAGTTTACTGTGGTATTAGTTTTGGTGTAGTGTGCAGAAAAGCCACAGTTGTACTTTTTTGCAATAAAATGCTGCCATTTCTTTGTCTCTGTAAATGGATGTACAAACAAGAGGAAGAAACATTACTTTCCTGTAAGCACTCCCAATGCTTTTTAGTTTGCTGCGTCCGTTCTTGCAAGGGAAATTGTTTTAGATGTTAACGTACACCTGTTCACTAACACTGTGGTGACAGAGAGATGCTTTCTGAAGATGAATATTGTGGTCTGAAGGTTACTTTATGCTTGAGGTTATTTGAATGTGAAGTATTATTGGCGACTATATGCTGTTTTGAGTAACACGCAAGAATATCTTTTTCGTGAAAAGCAGGAGTGATAATCAGCATGCTCCGATAATCTTCCATTGTTTTTTCAGTGTCCTATGATGGGGGTCTCAGTTTACTTTATAGTGTGTGTATGATAGCTGACAGTAATTGTATATTTTTTTGTTTGTGTCTAGTGTTTTTGTTAGTGACATCACTCTTTGTTGGAACTCCGTTGTTACCTGTACTGCTGGGTTTTGATATGAATTGGAAACTGTCTGCATGGATGATGAAAACTAAGCAACAACATGTCTGGCTACTGTGTAGAGTGCTTGAACTGAATGGTTTATACTGTAGTTTATTTTTGGCTGTGTGTGTTTATAATGTAATAGGTGCTAAAAAGTATTTAGAGAACGATAATGTTGTAATAAAATTTACAACTAAATTTAAATATTTAGAGATAACAGTTTCACTTGGTGCTCCTACTTGTTGATGGCTCTCAGATGATGACAGTGACTCTCAAGATTGTGGGGCCACAGGTCAGGACGAAGACCTAGGGGCAGGGGGGTGGGGAATGACATGGAAGAACTGTGTGTATAGATTTAATATATTTTCACTGAAATCACTTTAAAATATATATTTGAGCAGTCACTAAGTGGGCTCTTTGTCAGAGGAGACTTTTCTCTTATCTGAAATCCTGTAGGTCCCATAATCTGGCAGTTCTAAGGATATCAACAAATTCTTCAGGAATGCTTTAGAAGCTGCTACTTCATTTTACAAACTCGTTATGTATATGCATGTGTTTCTGCATGGTTGCTTGAATTCTTTCTCAGTACAATTGTATGTTGAGTTAAGAAATAATCTAGATCTCATTTGGAAGTTTATCAGCTAATCTAAGAAATTTTGGAAGTTTTCTAATTGATTAGAAACTTTATCAATGCTGGGAAGAGATCTACTGGTGTAGAATTGAAGAGGTCATCGAGAAAAGGTAGAAAACGTCTGCAGGATGTAAAGCAGGGTGTACATGCCTCACAACAACATGGATATTGTGAAAAAACCAGGGAATTTTTTCATCCAGAAGAAATACAGAAAAAGCTTGGTAATTTTTAGACTTCTGGGAATTTTCCAGTTTTTAGTTTTCAGTGAAATTTTTGTAATTATGACTGGTAAGAACAGATAACACTTAACAAAGAATTTTACTTTAGCGTGCTGCTGCAGTAATAAAACGTAAACAAGAGAATAACACAAAGATGAAACTTAAGTTGCAAAGAAAATGTGCTGTTTACAACAACCAAAGAAACTCAGACAATGTCTGCCAACAGCAAAATGTGTCTAAGGCTAAGCAATACTTCGTAACAACAAAATGCTTTCAATGTGTCTTTCTCAAGGTCCTCCTTTGGATGAGCATGATGTCACAACTATTTACATTTGTAGTAGCTCGCTAGAAAATATTCTGAATGATGGTTTGATAAGCGTTAGTACTTCCAAAGTAAATTTCCTTTTACGTGTGGTGAATTATGTTACGTACGAGAATGTGTAATGAATTTCTAAAATCATGGAGCATTAGGCTCTCATTCAATACTTAACACTGTGGACCTGCCACTTTGTGTTTGATGTATCTTAAAGGATTGTTGTTGTTGTTGTTGTTGTTGTTGTTGTTGTGATCTTCAGTCCTAAGACTGGTTTGATACAGCTCTCCATGCTACTCTATCCTGTGCCAGCTTCTTCATCTCCCAGTACCTACTGCAACCTACATCTGTCTGAATCTGCTTAGTGTATTCATCTCTTGGTCTCCCTCTACAATTTTTACCCTCCACGCTGCCCTCCAATACTAAATTGGTGATCCCTTGATGCCTCAGAACATGTCCTACCAACCGATCCCTTCTTCTAGTCAAGTTGTGCCACAAACTTCTCTTCTCCCCAATCCTATTCAATACTTCCTCATTAGTTAAGTGATCTACCCATCTAATCTTCATTGCAAACTTTGTGTTTGATGTATCTTAAAGGATAACACACTCTAAAAAAGATGAAGTTCGAGGTTAGTTTTTCATATTTATTTTAGTCATTCTTATTACAAATTATGTGATAATGATGGCAAAAGTATAATTATCCTTCAAAAAATAGTGCAAAGTGAGTTCTTGAAAAATTGCACCACGGCAATTGGCTGTTCTATGGAAAAGTCGAAGGGATCGATGGAACACATAGTCAGCCAGGTAACCCGCGAAATGTTTGGTGCACTGCAGTGAAATTTATAATTGTGCTTGTCAGAAATGTTCAGCTGCTGCAATGTAAGTTGTGTTGTTAGGCCCCTGCCTAATCACACCCCCAGGAAAAAAAAAGGTGCAAAAAATTTCTGAAGACCAGTATTATTTGTGAAAGCTTAGCTTTTCTGGTAGCTATGCTGTATGTATATTAATTTAAACCTTTAACTTTGTTCTGTTTGTGTGTTCATGCTACTTAACAATGATGTTGCTATGGGCTGATTAAATCATGTGCCCTATGATCTGAATACCTGCAGTCATTGGCTGGTGAGATCATGTGACACGAGCTATGATTGGCTGACAAAAGTGCATCACAGTCTCAATTTCAGTGCTTTGGAAGTTACTGTGCTGTATTTTGGTGGAATTCCTGTTGCTGTATTTGGTGGAATTTTAGATTGTACACTCATAATGCCAAAACATGCAGTCTAATGTTGCCGCGCATCAAAGATCTTTCCAAACTGTGTTGTTTTTTGCTGGATTTCATGTCTTAAAGCGCCGGGAAGATTTTTGCAGTTGTATAAAACGTTCACCATTTACAGAATTGAAAAGTTTTTTAGCTCTGAAGGAAAGTATATTGTCACTTACTATGGAAAAAACGTACTTTCACCAGGAGTATAGTGTATTTGCACCATGATTTGTCATTACGTCGCTAGTAATTGTCTTGAGTGGGACTTGGGAAGGTTTTTCATTAGCTATTCAATGAAAAGTATTCAGAAATACACAAATGGTCAACTGCTGGTTTTGTGTGGTTCACTTGAAGTGTATGGCACCCATACATTGAAACCATAACCTTATCTATGGAATGCAAATCTTAATGGTTGACATGTCACAGATCCATTAGAATGTATCATTGTTGATTGAAATATGCAGTTTTTCATATGCCTCCAGTGGCTGAGTCACCTTCTGCAGTAAGCTAAAAATGAATATGTTGGATGTTGCTACCCCCCCCCCCCCCCCCCCTCCTCCCAATTCTGTTAACGTGCACACTAAAGACATGTGCTGTTCAAGAAACTTTTACAAGCACAAAATTCAAAATATCAAATGATAGATAAGAAATAGTAAGAAGTGTTAGTGAAGGATTGGTTTGATGAAGAATAAAGTCTACAAAATTTTGCATCATTCTAAAGTATGCAGGAAAACCTAAAGACCTATTTGATTGCTCCATAAGTCAACCATAAATGAAAAAAGTAGTTTTCAAGTTGAACGGTCAGAGGTGTATCACTTCAAATAGTGTTTTGTTGAGGCTAATCTTTGCGTCAATGATTCTAGAAGCAGGAGGAAAACTTTTTCAGTTAAGTTTCTTTGTAGGGGCCAACTGTTTCCCATCTCGCAAAGTGTGTTGCATGGAGAGCTCTTTTTCTTGGAAATATGAGTACATTCTGTTTGCATGTGCAGTGTGCTAAACATACTGCACGATGAGTTTAGATAAGTTTTGGCTTCATGTTTGTTGAATTCCTTTGTTTATCAATTGTATTATTTGTGCAAATGTTGGTAACAGTATTCTGTATGCGGTAGAGATTGCTGCTTGTTAAGTTCCTAGTATTCTAATTTAAAAATCGTACATCATAATAAAGATAGAAAAAATTGCATTTAGTGAATAACAGCAAAATAAACTATGGCAAAAATTGCTTGCTAACTAAACTTGAGATTACTTTTTTGATGAAAGAGAAGAAAGAACTGGAGCAAACACTTTTATCTGGAAATTAAAGTAGAGCAGAAAAAGGAGAGAAAGAAATCATGTTCTGTCTTGCTATGTTCCTTCATGTGGCATACCAAATGACTTCTTCACTCTTGTTCTCTGTAATCCCATTTCCTCCAGTCATTTTTGCTCTTTTGTCAGGTGAAATAGCATTGCTTTTGAAAGCAAGTATTTTGTCACTGTTTGGTCATGTGTGCATTTCCTGGTACTTGGTAAGTGGAAGTTATTTGTATTCTTATATGATTATAGTGTAATTGTTTAGCTGCTTCTCCTTATAGATAACCTAGATCTTAGAGGCTAAGATATCTTTCTGTTAAGTTGTGCCTCTAATGTAATACATTCATCAAAATTAGTGTAAAATTTAAAAAGTTATGATTTATATTTACTTGTGCATATTTAACAATTGTCTCTTACTTGTTCAAATAGAAAATTTAAAGATATTACTTGTCATAGAGTTTCTTACAGTTTTATGTTGCAAAGCTTAGTCTTATTTACAGTGCAAAATTTTTTGTTTCTAGCTTTAGATTACTATTGGTGGTGTTAAGGCCAAGGCTGTTGGTATGGTATTGTGATAACTTTATAAGTAAAATCTTATGGTCTTATAATTCCTAGAGGCATTAATTGTTAACGATTCTTACTGCCACCTCCATCCTTAGTCGTAAAATGTCCTCACGACTGTCGCCCATCAGCTCAGCAACCCTGTGAGCTATAGATTTGAGACTAACATAGTTCCTTTTTCTCGTTTATCATTTTTACATGTCACCTCGTCTCCCACACCCTTGCCCTTTATACTTCCACTTCACCCCTAAGAGTGCTCTAGAAAATAAGTCGTCAGTATACCAAGTTTGTTACAAACTACTCCAGGGTGTTTATGATGTACATTGTTGTGTTGGGTGGTTGCTGCTGTACATTGTAAAACACTCTTGCATCATCCGACAGGTGCATTTCTCGAATAATCATATATTTCACCAAGTAGCAGTAACTATAGGTTTTCTGGAACTGTGTTGGAAAGTATATGAATTGTAACTTTTAAATGTTTTCTTAATGTTTTTCTTTATATCTTTAACTCTCAACAGTGTGATTTCCCTTACTAATAATAACTTCCCTCTACTTTTTTTAGTGAACTGTTGCAAATTGTGTGTGTCCTTAACAGAGTCTTATGCTCCATAGAAATGTGACATTTTATTTGTGTTCTGGTATCAGAATGAAGTCTTTTTTGCCAAATATTTCACACTTATTTTGAAATGTGTCACTGTCAAAATAGAGTGGGCCTTGTTTGCTAATGAAACTTCTCTGATCAGCATCCTTGCATTTTTACTATGAATTCATCATACAACTTGTGATGGTTAATTCATAATGATGGTTCTTCACATCTCAGAAAATAATGAGCATCATCTTCATGCTGCTGTTTAGTGAGCACAGCAAATACATATTGCCTGTCTGTGTTTGTGCCTAATGAAGACAGTTGCATCTTTCATATATTGTGAGTGAGTAGTTTGTTTTAGGAGTCCTGTGCATCTTGGCCAAATTGGTTAACATCTTTACAGTTTGCTTTCTTTTAAATTCTGTTTCAGAAGTAAATGTTAACAGTGACACATAATGTGTTTTTGTTTTATCAGTATTCAGCTTACGATGGGTAATATTTGAGATGGGTCCATGAGTAAAGTCTTCTGTAACCATCATTCATTCTCAGTGAAGAATGTAAAATCCACGAAGTAGCCAGTGATAATAATAGCACCTATTCATGTAATTGTAGCATTTGTGTATGGTTCATACTGTACACATTAGGTTGACTTTATTTTTCAAGTTTGCTTTTCTTCCTTTGTTACCCATCCTCCCAAAGTTCCATTGCACAGAAAAAGGAGTTGCATGTAATGTGGCCTGAGCAGGAAAAGGAGATGATGTCACTCAGCCCCCACATATGGGGGGGCGATGTTAAAATCTTATTTTTTATCTCATTTTTATCTCAAAAATATTGTTCAGAAGAGGCTGATTAACCAATAACTTTATTACTTTCAACTTAATGATTATTATAGCTGTTCTAAATTTAAGAACATAAAATGTGTTCAACTGCATAGGAGATTTGTTAGCCAAGCATGACAAGAAAATATATTGCCTAATAAAAAATTTTGTTCTTTGTTAATGTCTATTTGTATGTCATGGACACTTACTATGATCTTCTAACTCAACTGAAGCACATATTGTTCATATTTGTGTAATTTATTGTAGTCCTTTGTGAGCTTGATGCCTCCCTCAGCCAGATGATGTAAAATTTTTAATTTAAGAACTGGTTGTAATGTGTTACAAAATCATCATTTGCATGTCATTGTGGAGAGAGGGTGTTTAAGAGCAAAGTAGCACCCAAATCAGTCACGTTAAAAATACATTTAATTTATTAGCAACAAATTGTTAAATCCAGTAATTTATAATTTCTGGGATTTTATGAATTCCTACATCAATTCTTCAATGTTTTTTTTTCTGATGGTGCTGCCAGTCAATTTAATACCATTTCCTTTTTTGAAACTGAGGACTAATTAGGATCAAAGATGGCTAAGGCAACAGACTAGGAGACAGCTTCTAAATGATCTTTCAGTTTTTGTAAAGCAGATGAGGGATACCATAATTGAAAACCTGTTATTTATAAATTTTTTTGCAGAATACTGACATCCAAATATAGTGTTTTTGCTTCAGAAGGGACACAGAACCATACTGTGTTACAGAACTTTCGCTTAGTTAAATTTTGGCTTTTTTCCCCTTAAAGAGCAGAAGTTCAAAGTCTTCCGTACGCTCATTGTCTTATAGAGATGAGTAATCCTGTCATTTTTTAACATTAGGTAATGCGGTATGTTTCAAATAGCACACAGATCTGCAGTTTTGTGTAGGAGATGCTATGTTAGAACAGATGTTTGCTTGTGTTTTATTATTTGTTTGAGGTAATCCTTGGGTGGCATTTGGTGGTGGGAAGACACCAGCAAAAGATTTTATTTCATAGCAAGTATGTCGTGCAGCACCCAACACCACATAGGTGCAGAAGGGGCCCCTCAGAGAAGACAAGATCAGGATTTGCTATCTAAGATTGTATATAGATACAGCAGTTAGATTGTTTTAGTATTCAGAATGCTTCCACACTAACAACATATTGTATATGTTTATGTAATAAAACATTTGTTGTCTTATACACAAGTTGAAGATAATTTCAGAAATTTAGAAGAATAGGCAAGAAACAATACAATGAACTAATAATACATCAAGATTATTAATTTATGATTTTGCTGGCCAGAGCTCTCTCAGCTGCAGAATATATAGTGATAAGAAAAATAAAAATATTGCACATTGCTTTAGCTTCTCGGGGTGTTCAAACTGATCAAAGAGCATAAACATTTCAAGCAGTAAATAGCTGGCCATCATCCATCATGCATGAGCACAGAAGGATACTCCACAAGACAATTTTTCAAAAGACACATATGGTTAGTTCTAAGAATTCAATATAATCTTCTCTGAGTTTCTGTTCCCTCTAGGAGTCTTGAACAAAATCAAGGTTTTTGAGTTGTTTCTTGACCTTGGTGTTCTGGATCGCAGGTTGGAATTTTTTGACATCGTTTGCGGATCAAGCGTGTTTGATCTCCCCCCCCCCCCCCTCCCCCTCCCAAAGTTCAGTGGAGACAGACCTGTGTTTCATCAGGTCAGCTTTTTCTTCAAAAATACTTCTGGGGATGAGGAATGATTTCGTATATCTGATGTGTACAAAGTAGATACAAGAGGTTTTTTTTTTTTTAAAGCATATCTCCAAAATTGCCTGTAGTTGACTCTGTGGTTTCAAAAACTAATATTTTAAAATGTTACTGAAAGAAACATGAGATTATCACCACTGACATTGTAGTGGATTTTCTTTCCTTTCCAAAGACAGGAGAGTTCAGAATGAATATACTTACTTACTGCATTGGCCGTACAAACTGTAGTTGGTCTTTGGCCTCACCAATCAGCCTTCTCCAGTGTCCTTGGTCTATGTATTCTTCTTGAGACAGCCCCAGTGTATCTTCTGTGACCTGATCAGTCCATCAGAGTCGTCGTCTTCCCCGTGGCCTTTTGCCTCTGATCTCTTCCTCCATTACCTGCCTGATGACCTGGCCTTCTCGATGCATTATGTGTCCATACCACTTCATTCTTCTTTCTTTGATCACTACCACAATGCCCATTGATTTGTATAGCTCCTGCAATTCATAGTTCTTTCTTTTCCTCCATTCACCTCCATCCTTCACTGGCCCAAAAATCTGTCTGAGGATGGCATTCTCAAATGTCAGGAGTTTCCTTTCCATCTTTTGGGTGATGGTCCAGGTCTCTGATCCGTATAAGACTACAGGCTGTATTATTGTCTTGTAGATCTTGGTCTTTGAGGATCTCGACAGAAGCCAGGACTTGAACATCTTTCCAAGAGGAAACCTTGACCTGTTTCCTGCTTGTATTCATGCGTTAATTTCCTGGTCTATCTCGTTCCTTTCACTTACAAGGGAACCTCCCCATCGCACCCCCCCTCGGATTTTGTTATAAGTTGGCACAGTGGATAGGCCTTGAAAAACTGGACACAGATCAGTCGAGAAAACAGGAAGAAGTTGTGTGGAACTATGAAAAAATATGCAAAATATACGAATTGAGTAGCCCATGTGCAAGATATGCAACATTAAGGACATTATGAGCTCGGGAGTGCCGTGGTCCCGTGGTTAGCGTGAGCAGCGCCGGAATGAGAGGTCCTTGGTTCAAGTCTTCTTTCGAGTGAAAATTTTACTTTCTTTATTTTCGCAAAGTTGTGATCCGTCCGTTCGTTCATTGACGTCTCTGTTCACTGTAATAAGTTTAGTGTCTGTGTTTTGCGACCGCACCGCAAAACCGTGCGATTAGTAGATGAAAGGACGTGCCTGTCCAATGGGCACCGAAAACATTTGCTCACAAGGTCATAGGTCAACCGATTCCTTCACAGAACAACACGTCTGATATATTCTATATAACACTGGTGATGGCATGTGCATCACCTGACAGGAATATGTTGTCGACCTATCTAATTTGTACACTTGACGAATGGGTCAAAAGATTCTTCTACCTTGCCCGATTTAGGTTTTCTTGTGGATGTGATAATCACTCCCAAAAAGTGATGAAAACATAAGAGTTTGTCACATAAACTGCAACAAATGAATGCAACAGTTTCACAGTCGCACAGTTTTCCCTGTGCTCTGTCAAAACATATGTTTTTAACGTTTTCAAATTTTTCCGTGTGGAGACCGTCAAATCCTGCATGTGTCCAAGCAAATCTGAACATGTCCTGGAATTTTGGAGAGCGATGTTGATTATATTTGAGTGCCTGAACTTTGATAATTGTCTGAAAATAAAAAATTAAAACTTCTGACTCGAGGGAGGCTTGAACCAAGGACCTTGCGTTTCGCAGCTGCTCACGCTAACCATGGGACCACGGCGCTCCTGAGTTCACAGTGTCCTTGATGTTGCCTATGTTCCGCATGGAATACTCAGTTTGTATGTTTGCTTATTTTTTTCATAGTTCCATACAACTTCTTCCTGTTTTCTCAATTGATCTGTGTTCAGTTTTTGAAGGCCTATCCACTGTGCCAACTTGTAACTAAATCTGAGGGGGGTGCGATGGGGAGGTTCCCTTGTTAGTATAGCCCCAAGATATTTAAAGTCTCTTACACTTTCAAAGACTTTGTCCTCCACTTTCAGGGGTCTGTCATCATTTTCTCTGCTAACTGCGAGGTATTTTGTCTTATCAACTTCAGGCCTGATCTCATTGCCTCTTCCATTAATGTTCTTGTCATCTGAACAAAGTCTTGCTAAACCACTTTTGTTTATGCATTCCTTCTCCAGGCCATCTCATTTCTTGCAGTGCCACTATGTCTACCCTGTACGTATTCAGTTCTTCATTAAGGGCCTTCACCTTTCCAGGTGAGAATAGTGCTTTTATATTCCAAGTGCCACACTTCACTCTATGTTTGTCTGTGTGACCAAGGGGAATTACACAGAACTTATAACTTATGGAAAAAACGTATGGACTTTATGTTCCTGCCATTGACCTTTGACCTGCTGTGGTTGTTTCCATTGTTCCGTACCGAATCTGAGGCTATTTCTTGGTGTTTCGTGACAGTCATCTTTTTTACGGTGTGGAGGTGTTTGCCCTGTGCCCAACCCCCAACCTGGAGGACCAGGGTGTCCCATTTAGTGTGGATCATCACCTTTGACCTATCTGGTATGGGAGACCCTACTAGCAGCAAAGCTACCCCCAGCCTAGCTCTCAGGATCATTTGACCATGCAAGCCTCACCACCATGACAAGATAAGGACACCATGGGGGGGTCAAAATGAATATAGGCATTACAAATGCATACTGTCATATCAATAAGAATGTAAAAGGAAGTTTTTTCCATAAGTTATAAGTTCTGTAATTCCCCTTGGTCACACAGACAATATCTAAGCAATAATCCATTTCACAACACACATTCTGAAGCAGATTTGGAGTCATCAACACATTTTGAGTTCTGAAGTTGTTTTCAGCAAAGAACGTGCAAAGGAGGTCTTTCACATAATCCCATAAAAAGACCTCCATGAGTGTCAGGTCTGGTGATCTATATAGCCAAAGGCAGAATTCAACCTACCCACTGTCTTGGAAGGTGTTGATTTTAAAATGTTTGAACCTTCGTAAACCTTCAGATTTACTGCATTTTTACATTCTGTGTAATTATTATTACTATATCACTATGCATTAAATAGTTACAGCAGTTTGTAGTTCATTTTGAATTGTCCTGTGCATTTAGGTGTAAAACTTATACATGGTGTTACAAAAAGGTACGGCCAAACTTTCAGGAAACATTCCTCACACACAAATAAAGAAAAGATGTTATCTGGACATGTGTCTGGAAACGCTTAATTTCCATGTTAGAGCTCATTTTAGTTTCGTCACCTACGCTTCCACCTATGCTCAATGGAGCATGTTATCATGATTTCATACGGGATACTCTACCTGTGCTGCTAGAACATGTGCCTTTACAAGTATGACACAACATGTGGTTCATGCATGATGGAGCGCCTGCACATTTCAGTCGAAGTGTTCGTACGCTTCTCAACAACAGATTCGGTGTTCGATGGATTTTTAGAGGCAGACCAATTCTGTGGCCTCCACGCTCTCCTGACCTCAACCCTCTTGACTTTCATTTATGGGGGCATTTGAAAGCTCTTGTCTACGCAACCCCGGTACCAAATGTAGAGACTCTTTGTGCTCGTATTGTGGACGGCTGTGATACAATACGCCATTCTCCAGGGCTGCATCAGCACATCAGGGATTCCGTGCGACGGAGGATGGATGCATGTATCCTCGCTAACGGAGGACATTTTGAACATTTCCTGTAACAAAGTGTTGGTACGTTCTGTTGCTGTGTGTTTCCATTCCATGATTATGTGATTTGAAGAGAAGTAATAAAGTGAGCTCTAACATGGAAAGTAAGTGTTTCTGGACACATGTCCACATAACATATTTTCTTTCTTTGTGTGTGAGGAATGTTTCCTGAAAGTTTGGTCGTACCTTTTTGTAACACCCTGTATAATATTACATGAAACCGTAAGTTGCTGGATTTCTGAATTTCATATTCATTTCACTTTTGCCTTTTCCTGGCTGCTTCTGCTTATTCTGAAGCATCTCTGTCTTTCTCAAAAAGCTGGTGATTAATTTGGTGCATGAACCTTTGCCTTGCTTTGAACTGTTGATGGATTGAAAAGTTTCGTCTTAAATCATAATGATATTCAAAACATTATCATGTACTTTGTCCCCAATTTTTTGAAAATCTGTTTCTTTTTGCTTATGAACCATTACTGACAATCCAGTGTAATTTTGTAGTTGGTGCCATTGTTAATATAAATTTTCAAATTTTTGTTATTAGTTTCACTCCTCCTGTTTCAAAATTGATGCTTTTTCGAATAAATCATCTCTTCCCACAATACTGGTATGCCATTTTGAGGCACAGTTAATTTACAAACCTGCAAATTACAACAGAGTGACATATGGCAGTTTGCTTTCAGTTATTTAATGGGTGTAATACTCCAGCAAATAAATTATCTTCTGTAAACAAACTAAAGGTGAAAACGTTGTAGGCGCTGCGACTGCTACCTTCCCTGAAAAGTGAAAGGAACTGTAAAATTGAAGGAATCCTGCAATTGTATGATTAACACATTTTAGGTTAATGTTGGATCTTCTGAAGGAACTTTTCAACCCTCTGTACTTGTGTGAGATTCACAGACCTGTAACTTAGGGTGGCACTTATTTGCATTTTTAAAAATTTCTTGTAATACTTCTTGCACACCAACTACTCCCTCACCCCCATCCCCACTCCACCCCCTCCCATTTGGTTCCTTTATTCCATGCGGAAATAAGCTGTGTGATATTTGGGCAGTGTTTGGTGGCTTGGTGGCGGGGGGGGGGGGGAAGGAAAGAAAAGGAACAGAGAGAGAAAAGATGGGTGGGTCGGTCAGCAGAGGGTGAAAATGATGAGGGTGTGGGGGCTAGAATTGTGAGGAGGTTATAGGACCTGTTGTTGTTGTTGTTGTTGTTGTTGTGGTCTTCAGTCCTGAGACTGGTTTGATGCAGCTCTCCATGCTACTCTATCCTGTGCAAGTTTCTTCATCTCCCAGTACCTACTGCAACCTGCATCCTTCTGAATCTGCTTGGTGTATTCATCTCTTGGTCTCCCCCTACAATTTTTACCCTCCACACTGCCCTCCAGTACTAAATTGGTGATCCCTTGATGCCTCAGAACATGTACTACCAACTGATCCCTTCTTCCAGTCAAGTTGTACCACAAACTTCTCCTCAAACCTATTCGATACCTCCTCATTAGTTATGTGATCTACCCATTTAATCTTCAGCATTCTTCTGTAGCACCACATTTCGAAAGCTTATATTCTCTTCTTGTCTAAACTATTTATCGTCCATGTTTCACTTCCATACATGGCTAAACACTATACAAATACTTTCAGAAACGACTTCCTGACACTCAAATCTATACTAGATGTTAACAAATTTCTCTTCTTCAGAAACACTTTCCTTGCCATTGACAGACAGTCTGCGTTTTATATCCTCTCTACTTCAACCATCATCAGTTATTTTGCTCCCCAAATAGAAAAACTCCTTTACTACTTCAAGTGTCTCATTTCCTAATCTAATTCCCACAGCATCAGCCGACGTAATTCGACTACATTCCATGATCCTCGTTTTGCTTTTGTTGATGTTCATCTTATACCCTTCTTTCAAGACACTGTCCATTTCATTCAACTGCTCTTCCTAGTCCTTTGCTGTCTCTGACAGAATTACAATGTCATCGGCGAACCTCAAAGTTTTTATTTCTTCTCCATGGATTTTAATACCTACTCCGAATTTTTCTTCTGTTTTCTTTACTGCTTGCTCAATATACAGATTGAATAACATTGGGGAGAGGCTACAACCCTGTCTCACTCCCTTCCCAACCACTGCTTCCCTTTCATGTCCCTCGATTCTTATAACTGCCATCTGGTTCCTGTGAAAATTGTAAAAAGCCTTTCACTCCCTGTATTTTACCCCTGCCACCTTCAGAATTTGAATGAGATTATTCCAGTCAACATTTTCAAAGGCTTTCTCTAAGTCTACAAATGCTAGAAACGTAGGTTTGCCTTTCCTTAATCTATTTTCTAAAATAAGTCGTAGGGTCAGTATTGCCTCACGTGTTCCAGTATTTCTACGGAATCCAAACTCATCTTCCCCGAGGTTGGCTTCTACTAGTTTTTCCATTCGTCTGTAAAGAATTCCCATTAGTATTTTGCAGCCATGACGTATTAAACTGACAGTTCGGTAATTTTCACATCTGTCAACACCTGCTTTCTTTGGGATTGGGATTATTCTATTCTTCTTGAAGTCTGAGGGTATTTCGCCTGTCTCATACATCTTGCTCACCAGATGGTAGAGTTTTGTCAGGACTGGCTCTCCCAAGGCTTTCAGTAGTTCTAATGGAATGTTATCTACTCCCGGGGCTTTGTTTTGATTCAGGTCTTTCAGTGCTCTGTCAAACTCTTCATGCAGTATCATCTCCCATTTCATCTTCATTTACATCCTCTTCCATTTCCATAATATTGTCCTCAAGTATGTTGCGCTTGTATAGACCCTCTATATACTCCTTCCACCTTTCTACTTTCCCTTCTTTGCTTGGAAGTGGGTTTCCATCTGAGCTCTTGATATTCATACTAGTGGTTCTCTTTTCTCCAAAGGTCTCTTTAATTTTCCTCTTGGCAGTATCTATCTTACCCCTAGCAAGATAAGCCTCTACATCCTTACATTTGTCCTCTAGCCATCCCTGCTTAGTCATTTTGCACTTCAAAGGACCTAGGGGCTGGAAACTGTTAGGTGGATTGTGTGGGGCAGTAGATTATCACGAGTTGAGGCCGGGATAATCTTAGGAGTAGAGAATTTGTTCTAGGGAGAACTCTCATCTCCAAAATTTAAAAAAAAAAGCTGGTGATGGAGTGGAGGATACAGATAACTTGAGTTGCCAAGCAGCCATTAAAATCGAGCATGTTATGTTCAGCTGCTTGTTGTGGCACAGGATGGTGCACTTTGCTCTTGCCCAAAGTTTGGTGGTGGTCATTCATCATGGGAACAGGTGGTTCGTAGTTATTCCAGTATAAAAAGCTGTGCAATGATTGCGATAGAGCTAGTATATGACAATGCAGCTTTCACAGGTGGTGGTCCGGCCTCTGATGGGGTAGGTTAAGCCTGTGACACGACTGTAATAGGAAGTACCAGGTGAGTGAACTGTGCAGGTCTTGCAACTGGATCTTCCACAGGGATATGATCACTGTGGCAAGGGACTGGATTTGGGAGTGACTTAGGGATGGACTAGGATGTTGTTGGGTAGGCAATGAAACACAACTTTAGGAGGGGGTGGAAGGATCTTGGGTAGAATGTCCCTCAGTTCAGGGCCTTATGATAGGTAATCAAAGTCATGAAGAAGGGTGTGGTTCAGTTGTTCCAGCCCATGGTGGTATTGGTTTATGAGGGAGTGCACCCTTGTAGCTGGTTCTTCGAGGTGGTGGGAGGATTGGATGTGTGTGGGGATATGGCACGGGAAGATCGTGCTTGTTTGTGAAGGCCTTTGTGAGAGACCATAAGCGTACTGTGAAAGGTAGCTCTTGTCACTGCAGGTATGCTGTCCCTGGGTGGCCGGGCTTTATGGGAGGGTTTTTTTGGTGTGGAAGGGATGGCAGCTGCCAAAATCAGTTAATGTGGGTGGTTGGTGGTTTAACGGGGAGAGAGGTGTGGATGTAGCCATCAGACAGGAGGAGATCATCATCCAGGAACGTGGCATGCTGGGTCAAGGAGGGCAAGGTGAAGTGGTTGGGAGAAATGGTATTGGGGTTGAAGGAATGAGGACAGGTTGTCTTGGCCCTGAGTCCAGATATGAAGGTATCATCAATTAGCCTGAACCAGACAAGGCATTTGGGGTTTTCGGAAGCTTGGAAAGTTTCCTCGAGATGGCTTATAAACAGGCTGGCATAGGAGGGTGCCATGTGGAAGCCCATGTCTGTGCTGTGGATTGGTTTATATACCTTACCTTCAAAGAATAATCCATCCTTTTCATAATTGTTGGTAAATCGTCCAAATATTACTACTACAGGAGAAATTCGAATGTGTTCTCATGTTCTAAATAAAATTGATTGGGTGAATTGACAGTTCAGTGACACAGAGGGAGGTACAGAGAGGGCAGCATGAGCTGGACTGTTACCTCTCGACCCAACCCAGACCACACCGGTACTGTGTCTCCTTCAAGGAAAGGTAGCAGACTTGACAAGTGCAAAGTCTTTGTCTTCAGCTCATTTATGGGAGAAGATTTATTTACTTAGGTATTACTCTCATGAAATACTTGAAAGCAATCTGCCACAAGTCAAAGAAACATTATGGGTTTTCTATTACTCAAAGTGCCACTCTGTGTGGTAAGTGATGAGTTTTTGGGGAAAAGCAGCCCTTTTCCTTCACCCCTCTTCCTTTCCCTTCAACCCTTCTGCCTGAAGAAGGAACCACTGGCTCCAAAAGCTTGCCAGTTACAACCTTCTTTTACGTGTGTGTTGTGCCGCCACTTAGTGAGTAGATTTTTTATCTATTCAATTAAATAATGTTGTCAATAATTGATCTTTTCATTGTTAAATTGTGATACTGAGCAACTTTGTGGAGTGCCTGCATTGCTATCTGCAACAGGAAAAGAGCAGACTTCAACTGTGTATGAAACTCTCTCTAAATGTTATCATCAATTCCACTTTAAAACATTAGTTTTTGACACAACAGCATCAAGTACAGGAGGTTCTAGAAATGTGTAAGTTTTGACTGAAAACTTTTTAGAATAAGGCCTCTTGTAATAACTTTGCAGGTATCATACATATGAAGTGATTCTCAAAACTGTTTTTGAACAAAAGAGGGACTCTAAAACATAGGTCCAAATATAAAAATATTTTTAAAAAATTCCAAATGCTTGGTGTGGAATCTGTGTTAATAAATTCCTAACTGGAATTCGGTATGGGAAAGTCAAGGAGAACTTAGATCCAATTGATATATTTCAGATACTTTGTTTTGTTCAAGATGATAGCAACTTAGAGAGAATTATAGGGAATTATATCATTACCTGCAATTTTTCTTGGTGAAGCATAACCTCCTGGAATATCTGTGCTCCACGAAGGTGCAAGGTGCTTATCAAAAACATTTATTGCTTGAAAATATTTGTGTTCAATGACAATTTGAAGTATCACCACAGGAAGGTAATGAAGTTTGTGATGTTTGCATTTTCCTTGTCAATATATGCGTCACAGTGTGGTTCTCTGTCCTTTCTGCAACAAAAGCAGTGTGTGCAGATTTCCCCATTCTTTCAAAGCTTTATAAATATCAGGTTGTTGACTGTGATTTATTTTATGTGCCTTTACAAAAACTAAGAATCATTATGGTACCTGTTTCTTTAATCTGTTGCCTTTATATTCTTTGACACTAAATTGTATTCTGATTCAAAAATGAAAATGATCAATACATTTGAACCATGGGGCAGAACCATCAAATGAAAACATTAAATGGGTTCGCTTGGAATTGATCAAATCCCAGAAATTATCAGTTGTTGGGTTTACCCATCAGTTTCTACTTAAATGAGACTATTCTTTTACCACACTTAACTTGAGAGTTGAGTTCCTTAAGGCAGATGTTTCACAGTGGTGTGAAAATGACAATTTCATTAACACCCTGTACCTGGTCTATAAATTGAAAGTTGTAAATGATCTGTCGGAACAAGGCATCAAGCCCATGGAGGCTACAATAAGTTATTTACAAAAAGAAACAAGAAACAGAAACAGTATGTGCTTCAGGTTGTATTCAAGTATTTCTGCAAGTTTCTAGGCTATAAAAAGAGAGACTGTATCAAAAAATAAGAATTTCTAAAAGAAAACTTGATTGTCTCATGTTTGCTTCACAAGTGTTGTGCTTCACATTGTTATTGATTGAATTATTGCAGTTTATGCAACAAATTTAGTAATGAAGGTGAAAGTAATTAATCAGCTACTTCAGTAAATATTTTTGAGATGAAAATTAAATGCAATTTGTGGTGTCACCGCCAGACACCACACTTGCTAGGTGGTAGCTTTAAATCGGCCGCAGTCCATTAGTACATGTCGGACCCGCGTGTCGCCACTTTCAGTGATAGCAGACCGAGCGCCACCACACGGCAGGTCTAGAGAGACTTACTAGCACTCGCCCCAGTTGTACGGACGACGTAGCTTGCGATGCACACTGACGAAGCCTCGCTCATTTGCAGAGCAGATAGTTAGAATAGCCTTCAGCTAAGTCAATGGCTACGACCTAGCAAGGCGCCATTAGTAACATTGCATGTATCTATGGAGTCTCACTTATATCGTCAATAGCGATGTACCAAGGATGGATTAAAGTTAAGTATTCCAGAAGCTACGTACTTTTCTTTATAGCATTCATTACGTATCCTGTTACAGACCTATCTCTTGCCTGCGTGAGCTAAACGCGTGCCTTTCGGCTACTTCCGTGGCGTGGCTGTCTTGCTAGGCCACAACACAATTTTTATGTTATTTTAGTCTTTTTTAAATACAAGTGCCTAAGGGTGTGGCTTCCTCTATTCATATGTTGCCAAAATTACACACATCTCATTTTTTTGTGAAATTGAATCAAACGAGGGGTTAGCACAAAGAAATAATGAAACTTAAAAAATAAGAACCACTCAGCTGAACCCCTTTAATGTTTTCATTTGATGGTTCTGCCCCATGGTTCAAATGTATTGATCATTTTCATTTTTGAATCAGAATACAATTTAGTGTCAAAGAATATAAAGGCAACAGATGAAACAGGTACCATAATGATTCTTAGTTTTTGTAAAGGCACACAAAATAAATCACAGTCAACAACCTGATATTTATAAAGCTTTGAAAGAATGGGGAAATCAGGGGTTCGCTTGGAATTGATCAAATCCCAGAAATTATCAGTAGTTGGGTTGACCCATCTGTTTCTACTTAAATATACCGTTCAGACGTTATGGCGCTTTTATTTCATATACTTCAATAACTGTCACCCTGTATGTGTTGCATCATGTACATGTACTATGTGAGCAATAACAGTCCAACCACAGTTCAAAGGAAGTTTGTGACTTTTGTGACTAGGTTCAAGCAATAGTTCAAGCTGAAGACAACCAGTCCAATAAGTGTGTTAACAATCAAGAATTTAATTCGCCAAGTTTGAGAGAATGGGTAGTGTTTGTGACGCAGTGTTGACGTCAGTCGTCCAAAAAGGGTGAAAACACCAGGAAACATTGAGAAGACATGCGATGTGTTTCAAACCAGCCCCAGGAAATCGATCAGACAAGCTGTGTGTTTCACCGACACTATTGTCCACGGAATTGACTTTGATGTGAATGGTTTGGTTTAGCGACAAAACCTACTTTTGTTTGGTTGGGTTCTTCAGTAAGCAAAATCGGTGCATTTGGGGAACTGAGAATCTGCGTTTCAGAGCCTTGCTTTACCCTCAACTGGTGACTGTGTGGTGTGCAGTGTCCAGTCACGGAATAATTGATGCGATATTCCTTGATGGCGCGAAGACTACCAAACAATACATGAAGATTTTGGAAGATGATATCATCCCTATTATCCAAGGTGACGGATTTCGACAAGGTATGGTTCATGCAATGTGAGGCTCGATCCCATCGAAGCAGGAGAGTGATGTTCTGGTGGAGCGCTTTGGGGACTGCATTCTGGCTCTGGAGACCCAGGGGCTACTGGCATAGTGGTCGTTGATTGGCCACCATATTCTCCAGATCTGAACAAATGCAACTCCTTTTTGTGGGGCTACATTAAAGACAAGGTGTACAGCAATAACCCGAAAACCTTTGCTGAACTGAAAATAGCCATTCAGGAGGTCATTGACAGCATTGATGTTACGACACTTTGGTGGGTTATGTAGAACTTTGCTATTCGTTTGTGCCTCATGACACCAATGGTGGTAGGCATATCGAACATGTCATAACCAAAATCCAAATATCTGTAGTGACGTTAACATGTTGAATAAAGTGTATGCATGCTGTAGTTCGTAACTAATGTAAGTCCTCCTCCCCTGTAATAGTTCAATAATTGTCACCTTGTAGATAGATAATGCTCATTACTTACATCTTACAGTTGTGTTGGGTCTGTTATAGTTCACTGTTTACAATCAGATTGTCCCTGTACTGTGTATATTTCTTGAATATCTGTAATTTCTACATTCTGTTATTTCCAGTTTTATATTTAATAGACTGAACAACACTCACAGTTGCCAGACACCAAATCATTTCCCTGTTGTATATTGTTCTTAATGGAACCATAAAATTTGCCGTTCTGACTGGGTCAAAGTAGTTCATACCATATCACTTTTTTACTTTCGAAGTGAGGAGTTTTATATTTGGATATGGTGAAGTATGCGCTTTTTGGAATTTACACTGATAAAAGGGATAGAGGTAGGTTGTGAGGAATGTGACATGGATGGTGAATTCAGAGGGCCCAGGAGGGAACCCATGAATCAGAAGAGCATTTTGACTAAATATGAAACATATAACATAAAAAACATATGAAAACATGTGGATAAGGATTGTGACAAAAATGTTTGGATAGTAGATAGCTGAAACTGTCTTTTTTATGAATGGTAATTTGTGATTTTGTATTACTTTAATGTTATAATTTTTTGTTGGTGGTAAGCAGGCATGATCCCTAAATGAAGTCAGTGAATTCTTACCCAAAATAATTTCGTTTCCTTGCCCTTTATTGGACATATCGAAAATTGCCATGAAAAAATTATTTATTTCTGAGGAAAGCTCAAAAAATTTTTTTATCATCAGTTGCATAGTTGACATTTTTGGTTATAGTGGTGCACGAATACAGAATCTGCTTCTAAATAAAAACTATTAAAATAACTGTGGTTTATGCAATGGTGTGCAGTAATAGTGCAGGAGAGCACTCTGGAATAAGGTTTCTTATTTTGCTACAATAATATTATAGATGACTTTGTAAAAGTTATCCACTACTTGCTCTAGAGAACTTGACATCATTGTTATTGTGGAGCCCGTGATGGGTATTTCAAGACGATGTGTGTTGTTCTGTTTGTGGTTCGTGTCATTCGATGGGTGTTCGAGTGCGAGATGCGCCATCTGTACTTCTGTCACTTGGACAAATGCTGCAGGAAGGGGTTAGTATGCACCACAGCATGAGATGCATGTAGCATGATTGCACGGTATTGGTAATACACTTCATCTGTTTTTCTTTGTTACCCTGGATGATTTACTATTGATCTTTGTCATGCACCTTTGTCTTTTACAAAGTAAAGTAAGAGATATATCAAGGAAGTATTCAGTGTGCATATGTCGCTTAAGTTGGTTGTTGGAATGTATTCATGGATTGTTATGAATAGGATTTGACTTTTTTCAACTTAAGTTTTTGAGTTCTCTTACTTACTTGCAGAATCTGTGAATCATACTGTATAATAGTAAATTATACACTGGTGTCAAAAATTAATGCAGTCATCCTCCATTTCCCCATCCTGTGTCGAATTCACAATATAATTATACAAACTATCAACAGAAGTCCGTACTACCGTGTTCTGCACAGAAGAGGCATTCCAGTCAATGGACGTCCATGTCGACAATGACATCAGGGCACCTATCAAAGTGGGGTAGTGTTTGCCAAGTAGTCCTACATTTACAATCGCTGTGCACACAGTCACAGACGATGCAGTATGACACAGAGAAGACACGTACCAGACTCTACGCGGTGTAGGACTGTAGGAAGAATGGAAACAGGATAGTTAGTTGTAAACTGACGTGGCCCGATGGCTTAATGTGAATCATTCTGTTGTTTCTCAGATGTGATGACGGTTTATAGAGACCGAAACTGTATCCCAAAAACTAGGGCAGGACCGACCTTCTGTGACATCAGAAAGAGAGGACACGATGGTACTGCCTTAGTACTGCATGGCAGCTGGCATCCGAGCTTGCTGTATGCAGTGGACATGTCGTATTGAAACAAACTGTTCAGAATGCTTTGGCAAAGTGGCTTTATTGGTGGAGACCTGTTGTATGTGTATATCTGATGCATCTTCGCATAAGGGAATGTCTAGAGTGGAGTCATCGCCTTGGCAGTCGAACAGTGGCCGAACATTCTTTTCACAGGTGAGTCTGGAGAGTGATTCTCAGTGGGTTCTCATCTGGAGGGAACATGGAACTCAATTTGTGGAGAGATCAATATTGAGGAGGATTGCTAATAGTGTGGCCAGAGATTGTGGTCACCACTCAGACAACACTTCACAAAATTATATGGGTGAATTGGCAAGGTTTAACTGCTGTCAGGTATTGTGACGATATCCTGGGACCTCATGTGCGGTTGTTGCGAGGTGCTGTGGGCCTAGACTTCATATTGATGGATGATAATGATTTATAACCTTGTAGAGCACAGGTGGTTGCATTTTCTTGGAAACGGGAGATATTTCACGCGTGGTGTAGCTTGCCCACTCTCCCAATTTGAATGCCATGGAGAAGTCTCAGATGCCCAAAGGAGATGTGTTGCATCATGTCAGCATCCACCAAGCTCTCTCCAAGACTTCCGAGCAGCTCTGCAGAAAGAATGGGCATTGTTGCCTCAACATGAGATTTACACAGCATACCCTGTCATCAGGTCTGTATTGCTGCCAGAGGTGACCCCATAGTCAATACATTAACCAGTTGTCGGAATGTGTGTGCAAATCCGTTGAATTGGAAAAAGTGAAGAACATTTTTGTCTACTGTTATGGATGTTGCAGTTATTTATGTTCTGTATTCTTTACATTGTTTCTACTTTACTATCACCTGTAGTAAAATAAACACAAACTTGCAAAATTTCTGTTTTGTACACCAGCGTATTAAAAAAAAAGAAATCTTTTATAAAAATTTGTGGTATCTGTCTGAAGCATGCTGGAAGAACCATTAGTCTTCCTAACTTTTAGTGTGAACAACTTCAGTCTCTTTACAAAACAATAAATAGAAAAGATACAGTATGTAATTTCAGATTATTTAATGTTGCTGATGTGTTCATTTCCTGGTTCCCTTGTCAAGGCTACGAGTGATTACCTGGTCAGCTTTTGTCAAAATTGTATTCGAGCTCTTTCTTTGTAAGAGAAATAGTGAGAACATACCACAAGAGAAAGGTCATAATTTGGTGACCAAAATCATCCAAGGTTTTGATATAATGTGTATGTTGACAAACATGAGGAGTAAGATGACTTGCCAGATATTTCATGCATGTACTAGCTTGCGAGTAGTGTGCACAGAGGAACACAGTGGAGGACCCTTCTTGTGGATTATACACACACTACAAATTGTGGTTGGCGCTTACTGTGAAATGTAAATTTTTTTTCTTTCATGAGTTATTGCTAATTTATCTTCCAAAGTACAATTGACAGACTTCATTTATGTCAACTTATAGCTAATAACAGGCAGCAGTCTGTACGTGTTTATATATTCAATGCGAGTTGGTAGTTATGTTTAGTCAATAACTACTGATAAACCATATCCTTCTTAAAATAACAGGTAATCTTTCATGCACATTTCCACTAAGAAGTAACACATCAGGAGCAGAGATTGTGTAGTTTCTCCCCCTGTTGAACTATTACAATGTTTTAGTTTGTTGTTTTTTAATTCCTGTGAATTGGAATTGGAGAACATGATTTTATTTGAGAAGTTGGAAAAATAAAAGTATGTTTCCTGTGTCTTGTGGTTGATCAAAATTATATTTTCCATGAGTAATTCATATTTGCTGTAAAACATTATAAATGTATGCTGGGAGAACAGTTAATATTTTCATATTTTGTAAGTAAATACTAATATGACTCTTTGGGTTGTGCAATGCTCTTATTCATAAAGATTTTTTTCTATTTTCCCCACGCCTTTGATATGTGTTACTTGAGCTTTTCTTGAAAGAATGTAATACCATGCAAAATAACTGTGCTATATAATTTTCCAAAGATACTTGTTGGTAGTGCTGGATAATACTAGCTTTGCAAATGCAGAGCTATGTATATAAATACTAAATGCACAGCTTGTGTCTTAATCTCATGTCTGCAACACTAGCAATTTAATGACTTGAAAGTTCCTGGATGTTTGGTTCTGAACTGTACCAGTTCCACCCACCCTATAGAGCATACACAGCCTGTGATTCTGAAATTTTGCATAAGGAGCTTGCTTATCTAAAAGAAATGTCAAGGAAAAAAATGCATATTCCACATGGCAGATTAACAATACACTGTCAGTTATTGCAAGTGAGCATAGTATGCTTCCATAATTTACAGCTTTTCTTCTGTGTAATGGTAGTGTTGCAGTCAAGATATGTGGAATCCTTCAGAATTTCAAGTTAAATGTATGTTCTGCTAACTATCCAAAATAGCAGTTCTATTTGGATTGGTGGAAACACAATGGAAAAAGTTCACAGCCCACAAACTCTACACTTGTATACTCCAACTTTGTTATTGCTGAGCATTGTATATCCACCCGAGATCCAACAGAATATGATGAAACTAACTTTAACAGTGACTATTGGCTACATTCTAATGTTTACACAGTTTGCTCTCGGGAAGAAGACAGAATACAGTGCGGGGATGTGGTGAGGGGCAACGCACTAAGCAGCTGTTGTTTGCATTTCCAACATTGAGAGAGCTGCCCATTGTTACGTTAGTCAGTCTTGTTACTACGAACTTCGCACATGCGTGAAATGCATGTGGTACCCTAAAGCATTGTGTGATGTGGATTCTGATATGATTAATGAATTACTTTATTTAATAACAATATTGAAGGTTTTTTTTGTCCTCCAGAATTTGTTTTCACTATACTTAGCCACCCAAAACGTGTACATTCTATACTTAATTGTATGTAGAAAATACATAAATACACATTCACCAAATTAAAAGTTCAAGCTGTCACAACTTTCTCCAGAGTAAATTCTTAACAAATACCATGATCAGTAAATTTAATCACTGAGTGAGGTGGTACAATTATTAGCACACTGGACTTGAATTTGTGAGGATGGCAGCTCAAGTCCACATTCAGTCATCCAGATTTATGTTTTTCATAATTTCCCTAAATCGCTCCAGGCAAATGCCAGAATGGTTCCTTTGAAAGGGCACTGATGAGTTCCCTCCACACTATTGTAACATTGTGAGCCTGTGCTCCATCTGTGGGCAAGCGTATCAATAAATTCCTCTGTCATGAAAGTTGCCATGTAAAGTGTGGATGGGTGTCAGCTGTTTCTAAAAGCCTTTGTTTTATGCCAAATTCTTCTTCTTCACGTGCCGTCTCCTCTAAGAAGGTTGGCTGTCATCATGGCAATTTCTGATCTTGATTTGGCTGATCTAAGGAGTTCTGACGTTGAACAGTTGTACCAATTTTTTAAATTGTCAATCCAGGATGTCCGTCTTCTACCCCTCGTTCTCTTCCCACAAATTTTCCCTTCTAGTATTATTTGCAATATTTTGTAATTTACTCCCCTAATAACATGGCCTAAATATTGTAGCTTCCTTACTTTAATAATTTTAATTAATTCTTTTTCCTTTCCCATTCTTCTTAGGACATCTTGATTAGTAATCCTCGACACCCAACTAATTCTAAGTATTCTTCTATATGCCCACATTTCAAAAGCTTCTAAACTGTTCATGTCCTTCTTTTTCAATGTCCACACTTCCATTCCGTATAATAATTTTGAGAATACATAGCATCTTAGCAACCTCATTTTTGTGTTTAAACAAATGTCTCTCGAACAGAATGCATTTTTCATCTTATTAAAGATACTTCTGGCCTGTCCTATTCTCGATTTAATTTCTTCTGAGCTTTCAATCTCCTCATTTACAATTGTTCCGAGATATTTAAATTTACGTACTTGATCGACTCTTTCCCTATTGATTGTAAGATTTTCTTGTTGGTGTGTTTTAGATATCACCATGAACTTAATCTTGCTTACGTTAAGAGTCAAGCCAAATTCTTCACTTTTTTCTGCGACTTTGTCAAGAAGTAATTGTAGATCTTTGAGGTTTCCAGCTAGTAGTGCAGTGTCATCAGCAAACCTAACATTGTTAATGTTTAGCCCATTCACTTTAATGCCAGCTATTTCATCTGATAGAGCTGCCTGGATTATGTCTTCTGAATACATATTAAACAATAAGGGTGAGAGAACGCAACCTTGTCTCACACCCCTCTTTATTTCTATATCATTCGATAACTCATTTTCTACCTTCACGGTTGCGGTTTGATTGTAGTAGAGGTTATATGTAATGCGGATGTCTTTCTTATCAAGTGTTTTCTTTTCTAACAATTCTATGAGATGATCATGACGAACTTTGTCAAATGCTTTATTATAATCCAGGAAGCACACATATAGTGGCTGGTTAACCTCCATACATCGTTGCGCTAATATGTTAAAAGCAAACAATGCTTCTCTTGTACCGAGGGAACTTCTAAAACCGAATTGTGTTTCACTTATACCTTCTTCTACTTTTTTGTATATTCGTTGGTGTATAACTTTTAGAAATATCTTTAAGGTGTGACTCATTAAGCTTATTGTACGGTGATCATTACAAGTTTTGGCATTAGCCTTTTTGGGTAATGTAACAAAGGTAGATGTCAACCAATCCCTAGGAATAATTCCCGAATTATAAATATCATTAAACAATTGTACAAATATATCTATATGGTCTATTCCTATGAGTTTCAGGATGTCATTTGGTATCTTATCCGGTCCAGGGGCTTTTCCTGTCTTTGATTTGTTGATAACATGTAATATTTCTTCTTTCGATATGCTTGGTCCTCGTTCTCCGATCATGTTATCATAAAATTTTTGATCTTTTCTTGTATCTTCAAATAGTTCTTTGACATATTCTGTCCACCTGTCTAGTTTACCTTTAACATCAGGAATTATTTTGTCATTTTTATCTAACAATAAACTTGTACTTTTTTTTGTATTAAGTCCAGCTAAATCTTTAACTTTTTTGTGTAAGTTGAAACTATCATGTCTTGTTTCATAACTCTCATTTTCAGAGCATTGTTCCTTGTACCATTCTTCTTTTGCTCGCCGTGTTTCTTTTCGTATTTCTGCATGTAATCTTTTATACTCACTTTCATCTCTATTTTTAAGTATTCTTCTTTGTTCCATCAATTGTAATATCTTCTCTGTCATCCACTTCTTTTTCATGTTGTCGTGTTTGGTCGCCATTGTGTTTTTACATGCATTATTTAATGTGTCTTTTATAAGTTCCCATTTGCCATCAATGTCTTCTGTTTGATTATTCTTTATTCTAACTAATTCCTTATTAATCTCTTCAGAAGTCTTTTGTTTAGTCAAGGGGTCTCTTAGAATAGTTGTATTTATATAGTCCTTCTTTTGTTTCTTTTGTATGGCTTTCAGTTTCACATGGAACTTTGCTACTAAAAGGTTATGATCAGAAAATATATCAGCTCCTGGATATGTTTTCACACCATGAATAGAATTTTTGTACCTCTTGTTTATAAGTATGAAATCAATTTGATTTCTGCAAACTTCTTCATTACAGTCTCTTGGTGATTTCCAAGTATAAAGTCTTCGTTTAGGGAGTTTAAAAAATGTGTTTGTAATAGACAGATTGTTTTCCTGGCAAAATTGTGACAGCAAATCTCCTCTTTCATTTCTTGTTCCTAAACCAAAAGG
Source organism: Schistocerca piceifrons (assembly GCF_021461385.2). NCBI lineage: Eukaryota > Metazoa > Arthropoda > Insecta > Orthoptera > Acrididae > Schistocerca > Schistocerca piceifrons. The sequence goes on along the minus strand of NC_060144.1, from coordinate 450,254,485 downwards.
TCCAATAAGATCACCTTCACTTCCTTCACCTATTTTGGCATTAAAATCTCCCATGATGATAATAATGTCTCTGCTTTTTGAGGTTCCTATTGCTTGTGTTAATTCTTCATAAAATTTTCCTATTTCTTCTTGGTCTTTGTCGGCTGTTGGAGCATAGATTTGGATTAAATTAATATTTATTTGTTTCGTTTGTAAATGTAGACTGATTACTCTATCTGAGATTGGTAAAATGCTTTTGACAGATTTATTAGCATACTCATCTAAAATTATTCCTACCCCATTCCTGTGCTGGCTATCAGAATTTCCCGAGTAATATACTTTCATGTTGTCAATGGTCATTTCTCCTGAGTCAGGCCATCTTGTTTCACTTACACCCAAAATGTTAATTTTTAGGCGTTTCATTTCTTGTATAACGTTATTTACTTTGCCTGGTTGGTATAATGATCTTACATTCCAAGTTGCTATTGTTGCATTATTTTTGTATTTACTTGTGGCATTGTTCAAGGCTCTCCCCCCCCGGAGATCCGAGTGGGGGAGTTGAAACTCCGGATAATTTGACATTGAACCCTGCCATGATGAGTTTTCCTGGGGATATCCATTGGATCTTTAATGCTGTGGTTTCCCATTGCCTTCAGCATCCTATGCCGTTGACCACCCTTGGTGATTCTTCCGTCTTTAGGAGTGATTTCTCACTCCAAGGACAAGAGGGTGCCCTTGCTCTACCAGCTCATCCGCCCTCTAGAAGGTCGTTGGCTTAGTAGAGGGTTCTCCTTATCCCGGGAGAAACTCGGTCGCCAGAGCCTCGTTAGCGTAGCAGGGGATACCACGTGCCGGAGAGGTTGACATTTGTGTGGGAGAGGCTATTGGTGACGCATCCCACACCTTACCCCCCTTATGCCAAATGCTTGCCATAAAAAAAGCCTTTATTTTATGCCAAATGCTTGTCATAATGGTTCCCTTAGGGGTTATTTTAAATGCTAACACTCTTCCGTAAGGTTTCTTAGAGCTTGGTACACTTATTTTTCCTGTAAGTCATGTCCATAATTTTGCTTCCTTCAAACTTTCATTACATTTGTTCCAGTTGGCTTCTGCAGATTTCCACATACTGTTAGTGTAATATCAATATTTAGTATCAACATTTATGTTAATGTAGAACCCTATTTGGAGATGATCTGAGCCCATTGACTCTGTTTTAAAATGCTAATTAGAATGTTCTGTAAAACAGAATGCAAAGCTTTGCACTATCGCATAGCTTGTACAGGAAGGTCCTGATGCCATAGTAGGAGCTCCAGTGTCGACTGTCACTAATTTATTATCTTCAATAATTTAGTAATGCGCATCCCACTGTGGGAGTGCCAGTGATAAGTGGCCGAAAGACTGAGTGGTTGATAGCAAAAACCATACGCAAATCTTAAAAAAAAAAAACTGAGAATAATCCAAAACGTGAATGCCAAGAATAAACAGTGTACGAACAAAACCACAATAGCAAACTGAGCGGAAAACCAAAAGCAAATGCGTAACTATGTGTGAAAGTAATGTCAGCGACCAAAAAACTTCGGCAACATCAATACGACCACACGAAGAAGGAACACATACTTCCCTCATAGCCTGTGCCAGCAGAGGGATCTTTCCACCAGGCACAAAGTCCATGCCTCCTGTGATGTATATGTGAAACCAAACAGCTCTGGACGGCCAACACTGGAGTGGTCATCTCTATCTTGATGTCAGAGACCAGAGAGGATACTAAAGATAGCATTCACCAAAGCTTTGCCATTCCTGTCTCTCATGACTCCTCCCCATGCTACATGATGGGAATTCAAGTCTCTGCCTATAAAAAGGGAGTCTGAAGCGTCATATTAGATGTATCCAATCATTGTCAACAATTTTATTGTAGGGAATTTTCTACGCAGACACAACTGTAAAGATTTTAAGAGCAGATATTATTTGCATGATGACTAATTTTATTTCATTGTTTCTTACATTGAGTGATAATTTTTTATGCAGCAGCATGATTTTTACAAATATAGCAACCTCAACTTTCCCATCGAGACGGTCCTCCCCTCTTATGAAATAATTTGTAAAGCAAACAGTCTGCTGGCATTTGTTCTTTGTTTTGCGTATTAGGGCTGTATCAGGCTGACTTATGAATCTTCCTCTTCTCGAGTTTTCTCTGTTGGAGTTAGGGTGATCATGCATTCCATTGAAGTTCTTTTATAGGCTTTATAATTTAGGCTGGCAGAGAATTAAAGGTGCCAGTTATGAGGTGTCTCGATATTATTATCAATCTTAATATTGTCTTGTCACATATTCTGAATGACAATGTCTTACTGGTAAGTTCATTGTGAACTTGAGACTGTCATTGATTTGATGCTTTCGAAGTAGCTAACATGTGAGCACCAGAGAGATAAGGATTCTGACTTACGGGCGTGACTGTGCTTCAAATGCAGGTTCTATAAATTTTCTCAATAGTCTTTCCTGAAAAGAACGTCATCTTGCCTCCATGGATTTCCATTTGTGTTTATGAAGCATGTTCATACTTGCATTTGGAATGAACATACCGATAACAAATCTAACAGTGTGGCTCTGAATTGCTTCTATGTCTTCCTTTAATCTGACCTGGTGGGAATCCCAAACACTCAAGCTGTACTCAAGAATGGGTTGCACTCGTACATCATCTCCTTTATAGATGAGCACACTTTCCTAATTCTCTCAATGAACCAAAGTCGTCTATTCACTTTCCCTACTGCAGCCCTTACATTCTTGTTCCACTTGATATTGCCCTATAACATTACAGTTAGATACTTAATCAATCTGACTGTCAAGTGGCACACAGCTGATACACAACACACCAACTAGAAATTTTGTCCAAGTCAACTTGTATCATCCTACGGTCACTCAGTGATGAAATCTTCCTGTACAACACAGCATTATTAGCAAACAGCCACAGATTTCTGCTCACCCTGTCCATCAAACCATTTATGTATACAGCACTTCTTTCATACTTGCCTGTGGCACTCCCAATGATACCCATGGCTCTGATGAACACTCATCATTGAAAACAGCGTACTAGATTCTATTCCTTAACCTATTACATATCACTGGGCCTCAAGAGGCCCGTCCGTGATGTTTAATGTCTTCTGTATTAGTAACTATACATTTTATTTTAATGAAACTTTGTGACTTTTCCTAATATGCCATAATTTTGGGAGAATAATTATAAAAATTCCCATATGGCTTTGGGTAAAGTGTTGATGCAAGTTTTCTCCCCTACGGCCTCGCAGTCCCGTTTAGTTGGAAGCAATTTTTCATCTACCAGATATCTGTTTACATAGTGTCTGTTACATCATTTGCCATTATTGACTCCCACTGTTATTATTTCAGCGTTCAGCAGTTCCCCATGTGATAAGCATGTGTTTATTTTGGTGCATTATTTTATAACAGTTATCTGTTGTACAAACTGAAAGTGTTATGGAGAAGACCATCAGATGAGGAAATAAGGGAATTGTTTGAGCAGTCTTCTGATTCTGAAAATCCACCTAGTGAGTGTGAATCTTCCAGTGCCAATGATAATGAGATGGACATTGCTGAAAACTCGGAAATACATGGTGGTGATGATAATGAAGAATACCTTTATGAAGATGGAGAACAATTTAGTGCAAATACTGTAGAGTATGACTTATTTTTTTCCTCCTAATGGGAATGAATTATGGGCTACAGCTCCTCAAGCTGGAATTTCTAGTAGGCGGAGCAAAAAGGATGTACTGAAAGAAAACCAGGGACCTACAAGTTATTCAGTTAGGAACTCTGATAATGAAGAATCTTGTTTTGTGTTGTTCTTTCGTGTACCACTCATTGGTAGTGTGTATGTGGACCAACAAGGGAGGCATTCACAGGGCCCTGAGCTGCTGCAGTCCATTCGTCCTTTTCTGGCTGCATTTCCTTCACTGTACTCCTTCCTCCCTATCTTCACTCCTTCCCTGCTGCCCCTTCCTTCTCCTCTCTTGGTGTTCTGATTTATGTCAACCTGACTATTTAGGCCCCCTTGAGGTTTGACCTCCACTTCTAAATTTTGTGTTTTAATGTGCGCATGGATTCCTCTTTCCCCTTCCTTCCCTTCTTCCTTCCCTTCCATGCCCCCCCCCCCCCCCCCCCCTCCATCCTGCTAGGTCTCCAGCACATGTAGCCAGTCGGTGTGATGGGTCTGTTAGGTACCGACCTGGCTGAGCCCCGTAGCAACACAAGGATCCCATTACCAATACCTGAGCTGTTCCCTTCCCATGTATGCCAAGGAGTGGTTGCTTGTCTTCCTGGAGCATCGGAACTCCCGGCAATGGCTTCTGTGCCATGCAACCCTTGCTGTGGCTGGGTGACGCCCATGCGGAGAGCCCCTGGTCGGAGTGGGTGGTATCAGGGTGGATGCTTGGTGCATGAAGCATATTAAGCTGAAAAAATCTGGCAATTCTCAAATGACCGTCTCTTTGAATGGTAAACAATCATGACTGCTGCTTTGTATGACCCAGCAGCCTCCCCTTCCCTGACTACACCCTGGGAGAAGGGCCAGGCTCGGCGTCTTGGGATGAAACACTTTCCCCACTACCTTGTATGTAATAGGATTTACAGGGACACATTCACTGCCACAAAGCCATTGTTTTTTTATGGAGAGTACTTAGGACAACTTGGGTGAAGTGGAGTGTCTCAGGAGGATACAGCTGTGCTCCCAGTTGACCAAAGCTTCTTCTGCTGCCCAATCTGTAGCTCTTTGTGCATGTGATTGTCTTGGTAATGTCACAGTGTGTATTACTCCTCACCAGTCTCTGAATATGATCAAGGGAGTGATTTTTCGTAAGGATCTCATCTTGCAAACACATGAGAAACCCCGGGATAATCTTGAGCGATGCAGTGTTCATTTTGTTCGATGTATGCAGAAGGGCCATAAAGACAACCACACTGATACCGGCACCTTCATTCTGGCTTTCGAGGGAGATACCTCCCAGAGAAGGTCTAGGTTATGTGCTACGGATGTGACACGAAGCTGTACATCCCACCACCCATGAGGTGCTTTTGGTGCTTGCTTTTTGAGCATACTCTTCGTGCTGTACTGTAGACCCTCTATGTGGTAACTGTGGACACCCACTCCATGATGGAATCCCTTGCATTCCATCTCCTGTGTGTGACAATTGTCATGACTGCCACTCTCCTCGTTCACCAGATTGCCTACCTTACAATAAAGAAAAGAAGTTCCAAGAGTACAAGTCCCTGGATCAAGCTATCTTACGCTGAGGCTCACCAAAAATATGACAGACTCCATCCAGTATCCAGTGTCACTTTCTTCAACTTTTGCCTCTGTTACATCTTTTCTCCTTTCTACCTCTTTCTTATCCCAATGTCGCCCCCTCTCCCCTCTCCCTCCCCTGCAGTTGTTTAGTACCCACACTCTCCTCTTTGGGAGCTGTTCCACCTCCCTGGCTGAAGAAGTGCCCTCCTCCTTCGGAACCTGCTGGCTCCCCCAGTCCGCCCCCCCCTCCCCCTCCCCTCTCCTTCCAGAGTCTCGCAGATCAGAAGCCTACTACCACAACTTGACCATGAGATGCCCCATCTGTGCACTCCAAGGTCGCCCGCTCTCTTTCGGTTCTGGATCTTGCAGAAGCCTGTTCTCTCTCTGTGCCTTGCCCTCCTCCACCTCCAGAAGAGGAGGAGGAGGAGAAGAAGAAGAAGAAGAAGAAGAAGAAGAAGAAGAAACATAAGTTCCAGGACAAAATCGTCGACCCACAGTACACCCCTATCCAGAACTTTATTTAGGCAACCACCGCCTAGATGGTGTAGCACAGTCCCCTAAAAAAAAGTGACATGGCTGCCCCATATTCACCACCTGAAGATTACAGGCAAGTGGAAGTTTAATGTTCTGCGCCTCCTTGCCCACACATCTTCGGGTGCATACCATGCTACTCTCCATCGTTACCGTGCCCTGGTCTTGTCCAGACTAGATTATGGTAGTCAGGTTTATATCTCCCACTCTGAAAATACTTGATCAAGTTCACCATTGTGGGGTGCGTTTGGCTATTGGTGCCTTTCGCACTAGTCCTGTTGACAGTCTCCTCGCAGAAGCGAGGATTCCCCCTCTACAAATACAACAGATCCAACTCCTAGTTTCTTACGCAATTGCCATTGCATGATTCCCTGAGCAACCCGTGTGCCTTATTCTCTTTGCAAACGAGGGATAACCGTCCACAGGTGACATTGCCGGCTGCAATGCGTCTCCACTCACTGGAATGTGCTCCATGTATTTCCTCCTACACCGACCGTTGGAAGGTGCGTAGATCATGTCCCAGGTTCCTAAAGCCACTGTTGCCCCTGCGGTATTCCAGCGTATTGTATGTTCCATTCTTGCAGAGTTCCAGGGTGCTACCATCTTCTACTCTAATGGTTCTAAGATAATAGATAAGACAGGATATGCTTTCGCATCTCCTACTGGCTTAGAATACCGTTTATTGCCGGAATCTGGTAGTGTGTTCACAGCAGAGCTTCTAGCATTAGCAGGGCCTTCCATTTTGTTACTCAGGCCTCCCTCCATAGTTTTCTAATGTGTACCGACTCAATGAGCAGCCTGCAAGCTATCGACCAATGCCACTCTCATCACTCTTTGGTCTGTGCTATCCGTGACCTTCTCTCTGCCCTAGGCCTTGCCGCCTGCTCAGTTGTCTTTCTCTGGGTCCCAAGACATGTGGGCATCCCAGGGAATGAACTGCTGATCGTTTGGCTAGAGAAGCAGATACTTACCCCCATTCCCTTTCATGATTCCAGCAGTGATACACAGATCTACGTCAAATCTCTCTTCACCCAAAAGTGGAAAGACATCTGATGCACTGCTGCTCTCCGTACCAAACTCCTCACAATCCAGGAGACTAATGCGGTTTGGTGAACTTTCTTCCACTCCTCTCAGAAAGAGTCAACTATCTTATGCTGTCTGTGCATTGGTCATACCAGGCTCATCCATTGTTTCTTCTTGCATAATGAACCACCCCCACAGTGTGGTTGTGGAGCCGGATTGATGGTATCCCATATATTGGAGGAATGTCCCCTCCTTTTGGCCCTTCATACTAAGTCTTCCAGATTCCTTAATTTTAATATTAGCAGATGATTGATGGGTGCTTGAACTGGTCCCCAGTGTTCTCCGTTGAAAGTGGTTTTTTATTTTCAGATATAAGGTTTTGATTTACTTCTTGAGCCAGGGCAAGGTGGTTGTGGTTGGGGCCTCTCTTCATGTTTTCTCAGTCTGGGTTCCATGACGACTCCTCCGTGGAAAGACCACTCTTTTACCCCTCTAATTTTCCAGTTTTTAGATTTGGTGTACCCTTTATGCCTTATACTGTGTGTGTTTTAACTTCCTCAATTTGACTCTTCTGACTGGATCCGTTCACTTTGAGCAGACCCTCTTTCTACCACGAGTAACTTGGAATTGCAGGACCAATGACCTCAGTTAATCAATAAATCAAGGAAGCTTGAATCGTTTACGAGGACTGAGGCTTAGTCAACTTTGGAGCATTGAGCATAGCTGACTGCTATTCAATGAAATTATGTCTCGCAACCCTTCCAAGCTATTCTGTGGGTGTTTCGCTTTGAAAATGCAACAGCCTGACATGGGCATAGGTTAAGTGACAAATTGGAACCAGTCAGAGAAGTTTTTGAGGTGTGAGAAATTACTCTTAGAGATGCCTACATTCCAGTATGGTGCATGACCGTGGATGAACAGTTAGTCACATTTTGAGGTCACAACAAGTTACTGCTGGAAGTGTATTTTGAGGAGGAGGAAGAAACCAGAGCTGTATGACTTGGAGAGAATGTTGTGGACCCTGGTGATTGAACTTGAGAAGTCTGGACGTAATATCACCGATGATAATTTTTTTTACATCTCTTGATGTACCTCATTATTTATTGTCAAAAGGTCTGACGCTAGACAGCACTATACATAAAAACAAAGATGAACTGCCTGCTGATTTTATTACACCTAAGGAACTTGAAGTGTACTTTACATTATGTGGTTTTTTCAACCAGATGTGACAATAGCCTCTTGTGTTCCTAGGAAAAACAAAGTTGTTGCTGTCCTTAGCTCTCTTCATGACCAACCAACAGCCTCATCATCACAAGTAAAAAAAAGCCTGAAGTGATAATGACATACAGTGTCACGTAGGGCGGCATTGACACAGTGGACCAGAAGACGTGATGCTACAGTGTGAAGGAAAAAACAAGGCACTGACCATTGGTGTTTTCTTCATCATGATTGATGCAAGTGTAATGAATGGATACATAATTTGGATGATGTTGGCTACCAATAAAAAAAGAGACATCAGACTTATGATGGCAAAGCAACTAGCAGGAGTAAAGATATCAGTGAATGCTTTAGTAGCACCAGATCCAGGAAGGGCAGTGAAACCACCTGCTAAGAAAAGGAGAAAACGTGCATATTGTGTTGAGAAGAAAGATAGAAAAAAATCAGATTACTTGTTATAAGTGCACCAAATCTGCATCACTGGAACATTCAGTTATTGTCTGTAGACCTTGCGCAAATTTGCAATAAGAATGAAGCCACCAATAAAAGCATAAAAATTGTGTTCTTGAAAATATAAACTTTAAATAAATAAAATTATTTTAAAAGTATTTATACCTCAAAAGTTGTCGACATCATAAGTAGTCAAAATAGTATCAATTTATGTCAGTTTAAACAACAAGAGTCTGAGAGGCATGACTGGTAGGCAATGCTATACAGATTTTATAGTAAGTAGAGGGGTAAGAAGTCTTGGAGCCACTCACATATCTGAAAACCTTATCCGTATGTTTGGACCTTTGGTAACAGCCTGTAGTGGTGCACCATGCCAAATGCTTCCTGGAAATCTACAACTATGTAATCTGCCTGTTGCCTTTCAGCCATTGTTTGCAGGATATCTTGTGAGAAAAGAGCAAGCTGAGTTTCACTCAAGCAATTCTTTCTAAATCCATGCTGATCTGTGGGCAAAGCTTTTCTGTCTCGAGGAAATTTGTTACATTTGAACTGAGAAAATGTTCAAGAATTCTGCAGCAAACTAATGTCAAGGATGTTGGTCTGTAATTATGGCAGTTAATTTTTATAAATGGGAGTCACCTGTGCTTCGTTACAGTTGCTTGTGATTTTGTGCTGGACATTAGATTTGTGATAGATACAAGCTAAGGAATGGGCCAATGCTGTGGAGTACTCTCTGTAAAACCGAACTGGGATTCCGTCCAGAGCTGGCGACGTGACCATTTCCATCTCTGTTGCTTCTCTATACCAGAAATGCCTTTAGTATGTCCACCATTTGTGACAGTCAAACAGTGGTATTGAGTATGATCCTCCTTCATGGATGATTTATTAAATGCGAAATTTAAAATGTCAGCTTTCCTTCTGCTGTCTATTGCCACATCTGACTGGTCAGTGGGTGACTATGTAGTGATTTTACATAGGACCAGAAGTTTCTCGGGTTCTTCACAAGAAGATATGACATTGGAAGTTGTTGTATACATTGTGCATTGACACTTTTGCAGGTTCTACTAACTTTTGTCCGTCAACATTTGTGCATTCCTTTTTGTGAACTGAGATTGCAATAGTGTCTGATTCCTGAGTATTTTCCGAATTTTATTATTAAACCACTGTGGGTCTTTTCCATTATTAATCCACTTACTCAGCACATACTTATCAGAGTGTGGTTTGTGATCAGTTTAAACTCAATAATCCCTCTGTGTCCATCTTGTCGGAAATAAATGATGCCCATTCATCATAAGAGTGGGATGCTAAGTACTGCTTATCTGATCTTGCTAGCTAAAATACTCTCCTTGCTTTCTTGATGATTTATCAACATTAGTAACCATCATTATTATCATATTATGATCAATATTCTGTGTATATATACTGAAACTTTCCATAAGGTCAAGCTCATTTGTAGCTACTAGGTCTAAAGTATTTCTGTTGCATTGTGGGCTGTTGAACGAGCTGCTCAAGACAATTTTCGGGAAATTTTTACAAAAGTACTTCACAAGACTGCAATGAACCCATAGATATCTCAGTCTATCTTGTCAGGCTAAAGTCACCTCCAACTAATATTGCATGATCTAGGTAGGTATTTCTACGCTACTGAGCATAGACTTTCTCCGAACGATTCTAATACTGTCACGGCAGCATCAGGTGCCTTCACTCGTGTCCATGTAACTTCACAGTCAGATTCAATTTCGATCCTGATACACGCAAAATTTTTGTCGACATGAGTGACTGCTCCCATTTCCTATGGCACCTAATCTGTCTTTTTAATGTATGTTCCATGTCTGACTAAATACTTTGGAGCTTTCTACTTCTGGTGTCAGGCAGCTCTTGCTTCTGAGAATAATCTGAGCACTACAACTTTCCTGGAGAGCAGGAAATTCAGTAACATTGTTACAAATACTTCGAGAATTTAATGTTAAAATTCTGATAGTCAAAGTATCTTTACTTTGCATGTGGTCTGATTTTGCTCTGTATGTAGTGACTGGCGAGCATTTGTCTAGGATCGTCAAACTATCGCCTAGCCTACGAAATGCGTCATGTCCACTCCATAAGTACTCTGCTACCTGAGTAGCTGCTTCCTTTGTGTAGCAACGAGGAAGGTGGTGCAGTGGTTAGTACACTGGACTCTTATTCAGGAGGACGATGGTTCAAATTCGCGTCCGACCACCCGGATTTAGGTTTTCTATGATTACCCTAAACCGCTTGTGGCAAATGCTGGGATGAATTCTTTCAATGGGCAGCACCAATTTCTTTCCCCATCCTCGAAACATCTGAGCTTGTGCTCCATCTGTAATGACATTGTTATCAACAGGACATTAAATCCTGATCTTCCTTCCTTCCTTTGTGTAGTACACCCCTTACCTTAGGTGAGTCCTACAATTCTCCACCCCATTATGCAGGTCTGGAAATCTGCAGTCAAGACTGTCACAGAATTGACGAAGGCTTTGGCTGAAACCTTCCCCTTGACTCCAGATCAAAAGACCCCGATTAACTCTGGGTGCAGTGCAGCAAATTATGAGCTCTACTTGTGCCCTGTAAACAAGGCCAACAGTCTTCACGACTTCTGCCAATTGCCTATACGAGCCACAGACAGGACCTCCTCCAGATCTTTTGTGAAGCCCCTGGCAGATATTCCAAGTATACATTGGACTTGTTTCCGGCACTGGATGCTAGTTCCCTATGGGGCTCCATCACGCGCCGAATATTGGAGCTTCCTATAAATAGCAAACCCTTGTATCCATCTGCCTGCTCGGGCCCTGCTGAAGGAGCAGCCACCTGTCTGCTCACAGGCTGAAGGAGCAAGGCCAGGTGGCCAGCCTGCACATTGACACACTGCCTTGAGCAACGTGAACGTATTACGAACTGCCACTTGCCCTGCAGTGATGGCTGTTCCTCTGCATCAGGTATGTTGCAAGGTGCCTCAGAAGCAGAGCTCATTGGCGCCGCCGCTGCACCCTGCAGATGACTGACCACGGCCAAAAGCGTCTTCAGCTGGTTGTGACCTGCTCCTTCTGCATCCACACAAAGCATGCACACGCACATAGATGAAGCTAAATATGTGACTTTCTATATTCTTGTATATCTAAAAACAAAGATGCTGTAACTTACCAAAAGAAAGCGTTGGTATGTTTATAGAGACAATAATAAACACAAACACACACACAAATTTCAATCTTTCGCAACCCACGGTTGCTTCATCAGGAAAGAGGGAAGGAGAGGGAAAGACAAAAGGATGTGGGTTTTAAGGGAGAGGGTAAGGAGTCATTCCAGTCCCGGGAGCGGAAAGGCTTACCTTAGGGGGAAAAAGGGACAGGTATACACTCGCACGCTCGCTCTCTCTCTCTCTCTCTCTCTCTCTCTCTCTCTCTCTCTCTCTCTCTCTCTCTCACACACACACACACACACACACACACACATACCCATCCGCACATATACAGACACAAGCAGACGTATATGTGCAGATGGATATGTGTGTGTGCGAGTGTATACCTGTCCCTTTTTCCCCCTAAGGTAAGTCTTTCCGCTCCCGGAACTGGAATGACTCCTTAACCTCTCCCTTAAAACCCACATCCTTTCGTCTTTCCCTCACCTTCCCTCTTACCTGGTGAAGCAACAGTGGGTTGCGAAAGCTTGAAATTTGTGTGTGTGTTTGTGTTTGTTATTGTCTCTATCAACATACCAACGCTTTCGTTTGGTAAGTTACAGCATCTTTGTTTTTAGATATATTTTTCCCACGTGGAATGTTTCCCTCTATTATATTTCTATATTCTTGGTATGACACCAACAGAGCCTGGAGCCTGACTAAGGCAATGGTCATCATAAGGTCATTGAATGTTGTCTGTTTGCAAAGAGATACCCAGTTATTGAGTCCCATCACCTTTTGCATGGTATTGATCCTCTATGCTTGTGGCGGGCAGCAGGAGAAAGAGTTGTGTGGTTTAGATATCTGGTGCACTGGGATTTGTTTAAGCAGTTATGATTGACACAGGCAGTAAATGATAATGTTCACCAGTGATGGATGCGTAAGGTAACATACAATTAATATTCAGCGCATCCCTGAAGTAAATGTTACTAAATGTAGCTACTTTCTGGGCTCTTCCCATCTATGACATTCAGGCAGGCCCAATCTGTGGCTGTGTTCTGTGGTTGCTGAGATAGAAGATTTGATAGAATGTGGCCATCTAGGTTTGACGCATCTTATATGGGGAGACGGTACTTGCTAATGTGCCTGCATCAAAGACAGCTGAAGCACTGCCTACAGCTACCACATTAGAACCTGCAGGTCGTCTGGTTCCACAAACAGAAGCAGTATCCAATAAAATTTGAGAGTTGAATGATAACAAGCTGGTTTGCAGTTTAACAGTTTGTTCTTTACCGTCCCTTATGTATTGCTGACAAGGGAACCTCCCCATCGCACTCCCCTCAGATTTAGTTATAAGTTGGCGCAGTGGATAGGCCTTGAAAAACTGAACACAGATTAATCGAGAAAACAGGAAGAAGTTGTGTGGAACTATGAAAAAAATAAGCAAAATATACAAACTGAGTAGTCCATGTGAAAGATAGGCAACATGAACGATAGTGTGAGCTCAGGAGCGCCGTGGTGCCGTGGTTAGCGTGAGCAGCTGTGGAACGAGAGGTCCTTGGTTCAAGTCTTCCCTCGAGTGAAAAGTTTTAATTTTTTATTTTCAGACAATTATCAATGTTCAGGCACTCACACATAATCAACTTCGCTCTCCAGAATTCCAGGACACGTTCAGATTTGCTTGGACGTATGCGGGATTTGACGGTCTACACACGGAAAAATTTGAAAACGTTAAAAACAGATGTTTTGACAGAGTACAGGGAAAACTGCGCGACTGTGAAACTGTTGCATTCATTTGTTGCAGTTTATGTGACAAACTGTTACGTTTTCGTCACTTTTTTAGGTTTGATTATCACATCCACAAGAAAACCTAAATCGGGCAAGGTAGAAGAATCTTTTTACCCATTCGCCAAGTGTACAAGTTAGGTGCGTCAACAACATATTCCTGTCATGTGACGCACATGCCGTCACCAGTGTCGTATAGAATATATCGGACGTGTTTTCCTGTGGAGGACCTTGCGATCAAATGTTTTTGGTTCCCATTGGAGAGGCACGTCCTTTCGTCTACTAATCGCATGGTTTTGCAGTGCGATCGCAAAACACAGACACTAAACTTATTACAGTGAACAGAGACGCCAATGAACGAATGGACAGATCATAACTTTGCGAAAATAAAGAAAGTAAACTTTTCACTCGAGAAAAGGCTTGAACCGAGGACCTCTCGTTCCACAGCTGCTCACGTTAACCACGGGACCACGGCGCTCCTGAGCTCACACTATCGTTGATGTTGCCTATCTTGCGCATGGATTACTCAGTTTGTATATTTTGCTTTTTTTTATCATAGTTCCACACAACTTCTTCCCATTTTCTCGATTGATCTGTGTTCAGTTTTTCAAGGCCTATCCACTGTGCCAACTTGTAACTGAATCTGAGGAGGGTGCGATGGGGAGGTTCCCTAGTGAGTAATTGTTCGAACACCTTCAATAGGTGGTTGCAATCCCAGAACATCATAGAGTGCTCCTTATGGTAAGAAAACTACAGGATTCCTTTTTGCATATTTTTAATGTGGCTTGCCTGCTTGTTTCTGGAAGTTCAGAGAACATTGCTGAAAAACCAGAAATTTCTAAATCCAAACAAAATTTACCCACCTTGTCAGCACATAAGTAATTGGAATTATTATTTTTGAAATATTGACTCACCATTTTCTGTTGTGGAAACCATAATTTTTTATTCATTTAATAAATTTAGTTGCATAATAAATTTAATCTGTGACCATGATGTTGATACCTGCTCATTAACCTCCTTACTTTCCTTTGTCTTCTTCGTCTCATTATTGTGCTGCTGTAGCCGTCAGCATTCTTTTAGGCAATGTTCAGATGTTTTCTTTCCTGGGATTCTATGGATCAAATTTAACAAAACATTAAGGTTGTTTAACCCTACACAGCAGTTCTTCATGTAAACAATGTCAATTTATTCTTATTTTTATAATCTGTATCAGTTAGAATGAAGAAGTATACAAGAAGCTGTCTGTGACTTACCACTTTCGCCAAAGTCATGTACCTTGAAATTTTGAGTTTTGTTGAAGCCTGTGGTGATATCCTCTGTAATAAGTTGATTAGTAGACACATATTTTAAACTTTTTACAACATGAAAATTTGTAACTCACCAATTTTAAAATTTGTAATTTTTGAGTGAGCAACACTTAATAAATTACAATACAATATGTGAGATCCATTTTTTGTTTCCTAAATGGTAGTTATTGCTTTTTATGGTTTCATATTTTGCTTTAATGTTTTGTAGCCTAACGCATTTAAGTACAGACATTGTTTCCATAGACAGTTATTATTGAAAAACAAGTTTGGATCTATGAATGCTGCTCCTAACCTATTACAATGCCTCTAAATACTACAGTTTATACGCTACATGTTTTCACATACTGACCTTATTATGCCACTAATTAAGAGCATAGAATGTGTATAGAAGCATCTGGAAAACTGAATTGGATTTTTTGCTGTGTTGAAAAGTTCCTCTCACTTAGAAGTCATTGTTTCAAAGAGAATTTGTCCCCTAAAGTATTAAAACACCTTTTTAGTTTCTGCTGTAATTGCCTGTTAGTCATTATGATTGAGCTTTTAATGTTGCTGAGGTTTTTGTTCAGCTGACAAGATGTGATTCATAGATTAACAGCGGTTTTTGAATTTCACTCTTGGAGGTATTTTAGCATAAATTCACCTAAGAGAATTTTTTCCCATTATGAATTTCACAGCTGTCATTCATTTGTAAGCATGGCTTTGCACTTTGTTTCATGACAGCTGCTCTCCTCCCGCCCGCCCCCCCCCCCCCCACCCTGCCCCCCTCTCCCCCTTTTCGAGAACACTGTGTCATTGCACTGTTCCTTCCTATTTTTGCTCCTTCAGTGGATTCATCAGTAGCTATGTTTTTTCCTTATTGCCATAGCTGTTTGGTACTGTGGCAGTGCTTTTTGATATTTTCCTCCAGTATTATGTGCATTTTGCTGTCTGCATCTCCATCTATATTCTGCAAACCACCGTGGAGTGAAGTGTGTGGTAGAGGGTGCTTCTCATTGTACCAGTTATTTGGGCTTCTTCCCACTCCCTTCGCATATGGAGTGCGGAAGAATGACTGTTTAAATGCCTGTGTACATTCTGTAATTGATTAATTTTGTCCTCATGACAGAAGTGATATGTAGAGGTTGGTAGTGTATTTCTAAATTCATAATCTAAAACTAGATGTTGAAACATAGTAGGAGTGATTTCTTGTGATAATTTGCATCTATCTTAAAGTGTCTGCTTGTTCAATTTCTTAAGCCTTTCTGTGGCTTTCTCTCACCCGTCATTTGTGCTGTCCTGTATATATGTTTAATATCCTGTTAGTCGTATTTGGTCTGGATCTCACACACTTGAGGAGTTTTCCAGGATAGATCACATGAGTGATTTGTAAGTAATCTGCTTTGTAGAGTGATTACATAGCATTCTATCAATGTATCAAACTCCAACAGTAGCTTTATCTATAACTGAGTCCATGTGATCGTTCCATTTCATATCCCTACAAATTGTTACATCCAGGTATTTGTATTAGTTGACAGATTCCAAATATGGCTCACTGGTATTGTAGCCAATGGCTAATACAGTTTTTCTGTTTTGTGACCTTCACAATTTTATATTTCTGAACATTTAAATAAATTTTTAAATCAAATTTTGTGTCATTGTTTAGATCACTGTCTTTGACACTAGGTTGTTAACTTTGACTTTGAAGTTTTTACTTATTTGAGTCAAATTAAAAAAAAGAATACACAATTCAATATAACTTCTCACATATAATTCCAAAAATATTCACAACTCATTTATTGCTTTTTATCATTGAATCACTTAAACTTGACTTATTACTATCAAAGAACACATCGCAGAGCCACATATGCAAAAAACTTTTTAAGTAATGTAAATACACTTATAAATATTCTATATCATGGACAGAACATAAACTGATTACATCATCAATATTCAATTAGTCATACATTGCTCATTTTGTTTCAATGAATAGTAATGCTAGCTGCAGGAGATTTGGCATGGCATCAGGCTTCTTCTTGTGGTAGACAGCTGTTGACCCAGTGAAGATTTAATCGAGTGGCATGAAATTCCAGTGCCGTATGAAGAACAGCCATCAGCTCTCACCTAATCTGTGTGCGTTTCAAAAACTCATTAACATTCATTGTTGTTGTTGTTGTTGTTGTTGTTTTCAGCCAAAGACAGGTTTTTTGCAGCTCTCCATGCTACTCTATCCTGTAACAGTATCTTCATCTCTGAATGCAAGTTGCATCCTTTTGAATCTGCTTACTGTATTCATCACTTGGTCTCCCTCTATGAGTTTTAGCACCCACAGTTGCCTCTGATATGAAATTGATGATCCCTCGATGGCTCAGAATGT